>NW_025958187.1:0-47692 GCF_023159225.1 Perognathus longimembris pacificus | reverse complement strand
GAATAGATAAAGAATAACAAAAAAATTGTAAAGTGCAGAAAGCGAGAGCGCGCGAATGCACTCAAGCAAACACAAACAGCACAGCACGATGCGTATTTTTTCTAAATTGACAAAATAAATCAAAAATAAATAAAAAATAAAAATAAGTGGAAAAGGCGAGAGTGCGCGAGCACACAGGAGCAAAGACAAGCAGCGCAGCTTGATGCGTAGTAAAAAAAAATAATAAATAGACAACTGGTGGACCTCATTATAAATAAAAACCCAAAAGATTAGATAGACAAACAAACAAACACATAAATGTGGAGAGAAGGGCAGTGCGCGCAGGAGCAAAGGTAAACAGCAGACAGACCTGAATCCTTATCTTTACAAGGTCGACCTCAGAACTTTGTTCAGTTTGTCTCGGTGACGGATAATGGAAGGAAGGGCAGGCAACTGGTCGACTTCATTTAAATAAACAAATAAAAAATAAGATAAACTCTCAGGAATAGATAAATAATAACAAAAAAATTGTAAAGTGGAGAAAGCGGAGAGCGCGCGAATGCACTCAAGCAAACACAAACAGCACAGCACGATGCGTATTTTTTTTAAATTGACAAAATAAATCAAAAATAAATCAAAAATAAAAATAACTGGAAAAAGCGAGAGTGCTTAAGCACACAGGAGCAAAGCCAAGCAGCGCAGCTTGATGCGTAGTAAAAAAAATAATAAATAGACAACTGGTCGACCTCATTAGAAATAAAAACCCAAAAGATTAGATAGACAAACAAACAAACACATAAATGTGGAGAGAAGGGCAGTGCGCGCAGGAGCAAAGGTAAACAGCAGACAGAACTGAATCCTTATCTTTACAAGGTCGACCTCAGAACTTTGTTCAGTTTGTCTCGGTGAGGGATAATGGAAGGAAGGGCAGGCAACTGGTCGACTTCATTTAAATAAACAAATAAAAAATAAGATAAACTCTCAGGAATAGATAAATATTAACAAAAAAATTGTAAAGTGGAGAAAGCGAGAGCGCGCGAATGCACTCAAGCAAACACAAACAGCACAGCACGATGCGTAAATTTTTTTTAAATTGACAAAATAAATAAAAAAATAAATCAAAAATAAAAATAAGTGGAAAAGGCGAGAGTGCGCGAGCACACAGGAGCAAAGACAAGCAGCGCAGCTTGATGCGTAGTAAAAAAAATAATAAATAGACAACTGGTCGACCTCATTAGAAATAAAAACCCAAAAGATTAGATAGACAAACAAACTAACACATAAATGTGGAGAGAAGGACAGTGCGCGCAGGAGCAAAGGTAAACAGCAGACAGACCTGAATCCTTATCTTTACAAGGTCGAGCTCAGAACTTTGTTCAGTTTGTCTCGGTGACGGATAATGGAAGGAAGGGCAGGCAACTGGTCGACTTCATTTAAATAAACAAATAAAAATAATATAAACTCTCAGGAATAGATAAATAATAACAAAAAAATTGTAAAGTGGAGAAAGAGAGAGCGCGCAAATGCACTCAAGCAAACACAAACAGCACAGCACGATGCGTATTTTTTTTAAAATTGACAAATAAATCAAAAATAAATCAAAAATAAAAATAAGTGGAAAAGGCGAGAGTGCGCGAGCACACAGGAGCAAAGACAAGCAGCGCAGCTTGATGCGTAGTAAAAAAAATAATAAATAGACAACTGGTCGACCTCATTAGAAATAAAAACCCAAAAGATTAGATAGACAAACAAACAAACACATAAATGTGGAGAGAAGGGCAGTGCGCGCAGGAGCAAAGGTAAACAGCAGACAGACCTGAATCCTTATCTTTACAAGGTCGACCTCAGAACTTTGTTCAGTTTGTCTCGGTGACGAATAATGGAAGGAAGGGCAGGCAACTGGTCGACTTCATTTAAATAAACAAATAAAAAATAAGATTAACTCTCAGGAATAGATAAATAATAACAAAAAAATTGTAAAGTGGATAAAGCGAGAGCACGCGAATGCACTCAAGCAAACACAAACAGCACAGCCCGATGCGTATTTTTTTTTTAAAATTGACAAAATAAATCAAAAATAAATCAAAAATAAAAATAAGTGGAAAAGGCGAGAGTGCGCGAGCACACAGGAGCAAAGACAAGCAGCGCAGCTTGATGCGTAGTAAAAAAAATAATAAATAGACAACGGGTCGACCTCATTAGAAATAAAAACCCAAAAGATTAGATAGACAAACAAACAAACACATAAATGTGCAGAGAAGGGCAGTGTGCGCAGGAGCAAAGGTAAACAGCAGACAGACCTGAATCCTTATCTTTACAAGGTCGACCTCAGAACTTTGTTCAGTTTGTCTCGGTGACGGATAATGGAAGGAAGGGCAGGCAACTGGTCGACTTCATTTAAATAAACAAATAAAAAATAAGATAAACTCTCAGGAATAGATAAATAATAACAAAAAAATTGTAAAGTGGAGAAAGCGAGAGCGCGCGAATGCACTCAAGCAAACACAAACCAGCACAGCACGATGCGTATTTTTTTTTAAAATTGACAAAATAAATCAAAAATAAATCAAAAATAAAAACAAGTGGAAAAGGCGAGAGTGCGCGAGCACACAGGAGCAAAGACAAGCAGCGCAGCTTGATGCGTAGTAAAAAAAATAATAAATAGACAACTGGTCGACCTCATTAGAAATAAAAACCCAAAAGATTAGATAGACAAACAAACAAACACATAAATGTGGAGAGAAGGGCAGTGCGCGCAGGAGCAAAGGTAAACAGCAGACAGACCTGAATCCTTATCGTTACAAGGTCGACCGCAGAACTTTGTTCAGTTTGTCTCGGTGACGGATAATGGAAGGAAGGGCAGGCAACTGGTCGACTTCATTTAAATAAACAAATAAAATATAAGATAAACTCTCAGGAATAGATAAATAATAACAAAAAAATTGTAAAGTGGAGAAAGCGAGAGCGCGCGAATGCACTCAAGCAAACACAAACAGCACAGCACGATGCGTATTGTTTTTTAAAATTGACAAAATAAATCAAAAATAAATCAAAAATAAAAATAAGTGGAAAAAGCGAGAGTGCGCAAGCACACAGGAGCAAAGCCAAGCAGCGCAGCTTGATGCGTAGTAAAAAAAATAATAAATAGACAACTGGTCGACCTCATTAGAAATAAAAACCCAAAAGATTAGATAGACAAACAAACAAACACATAAATGTGGAGAGAAGGGCAGTGCGCGCAGGAGCAAAGGTAAACAGCAGACAGAACTGAATCCTTATCTTTACAAGGTCGACCTCAGAACTTTGTTCAGTTTGTCTCGGTGAGGGATAATGGAAGGAAGGGCAGGCAACTGGTCGACTTCATTTAAATAAACAAATAAAAAATAAGATAAACTCTCAGGAATAGATAAATATTAACAAAAAAATTGTAAAGTGGAGAAAGCGAGAGCGCGCGAATGCACTCAAGCAAACACAAACAGCACAGCACGATGCGTAAATTTTTTTTAAATTGACAAAATAAATAAAAATAAATCAAAATAAAAATAAGTGGAAAAGGCGAGAGTGCGCGAGCACACAGGAGCAAAGACAAGCAGCGCAGCTTGATGCGTAGTAAAAAAAATAATAAATAGACAACGGGTCGACCTCATTAGAAATAAAAACCCAAAAGATTAGATAGACAAACAAACTAACACATAAATGTGGAGAGAAGGGACAGTGCGCGCAGGAGCAAAGGAAAACAGCAGACAGACCTGAATCCTTATCTTTACAAGGTCGAGCTCAGAACTTTGTTCAGTTTGTCTCGGTGACGGATAATGGAAGGAAGGGCAGGCAACTGGTCGACTTCATTTAAATAAACAAATAAAAAATAATATAAACTCTCAGGAATAGATAAATAATAACAAAAAAATTGTAAAGTGGAGAAAGCGAGAGCGCGCAAATGCACTCAAGCAAACACAAACAGCACAGCACGATGCGTATTTTTTTTAAAATTGACAAAATAAATCAAAAATAAATCAAAAATAAAAATAAGTGGAAAAGGCGAGAGTGCGCGAGCACACAGGAGCAAAGACAAGCAGCGCAGCTTGATGCGTAGTAAAAAAAATAATAAATAGACAACTGGTGGACCTCATTAGAAATAAAAACCCAAAAGATTAGATAGACAAACAAACAAACACATAAATGTGGAGAGAAGGGCAGTGCGCGCAGGAGCAAAGGTAAACAGCAGACAGACCTGAATCCTTATCTTTACAAGGTCGACCTCAGAACTTTGTTCAGTTTGTCTCGGTGACGGATAATGGAAGGAAGGGCAGGCAACTGGTCGACTTCATTTAAATAAACAAATAAAAAATAAGATAAACTCTCAGGAATAGATAAATAATAACAAAAAAATTGTAAAGTGGAGAAAGCGAGAGCGCGCGAATGCACTCAAGCAAACACAAACAGCACAGCACGATGCGTATTTTTTTTAAAATTGACAAAATAAATCAAAAATAAATCAAAAATAAAAATAAGTGGAAAAAGCGAGAGTGCGCAAGCACACAGGAGCAAAGCCAAGCAGCGCAGCTTGATGCGTAGTAAAAAAAATAATAAATAGACAACTGGTCGACCTCATTAGAAATAAAAACACAAAAGATTAGATAGACAAACAAACAAACACATAAATGTGGAGAGAAGGGCAGTGCGCGCAGGAGCAAAGGTAAACAGCAGACAGAACTGAATCCTTATCTTTACAAGGTCGACCTCAGAACTTTGTTCAGTTTGTCTCGGTGAGGGATAATGGAAGGAAGGGCAGGCAACTGGTCGACTTCATTTAAATAAACAAATAAAAAATAAGATAAACTCTCAGGAATAGATAAATATTAACAAAAAAAATTGTAAAGTGGAGAAAGCGAGAGCGCGCGAATGCACTCAAGCAAACACAAACAGCACAGCACGATGCGTAAATTTTTTTTAAATTGACAAAATAAATAAAAAATAAATCAAAAATAAAAATAAGTGGAAAAGGCGAGAGTGCGCGAGCACACAGGAGCTAAGACAAGCAGCGCAGCTTGATGCGTAGTAAAAAAAATAATAAATAGACAACGGGTCGACCTCATTAGAAATAAAAACCCAAAAGATTAGATAGACAAGCAAACTAACACATAAATGTGGAGAGAAGGACAGTGCGCGCAGGAGCAAAGGTAAACAGCAGACAGACCTGAATCCTTATCTTTACAAGGTCGAGCTCAGAACGTTGTTCAGTTTGTCTCGGTGACGGATAATGGAAGGAAGGGCAGGCAACTGGTCGACTTCATTTAAATAAACAAATAAAAAATAATATAAACTCTCAGGAATAGATAAATAATAACAAAAAAATTGTAAAGTGGAGAAAGCGAGAGCGCGCAAATGCACTCAAGCAAACACAAACAGCACAGCACGATGCGTATTTTTTTTAAAATTGACAAAATAAATCAAAAATAAATCAAAAATAAAAATAAGTGGAAAAGGCGAGAGTGCGCGAGCACACAGGAGCAAAGACAAGCAGCGCAGCTTGATGCGTAGTAAAAAAAAAATAATAAATAGACAACTGGTCGACCTCATTAGAAATAAAAACCCAAAAGATTAGATAGACAAACAAACAAACACATAAATGTGGAGAGAAGGGCAGTGCGCGCAGGAGCAAAGGTAAACAGCAGACAGAACTGAATCCTTATCTTTACAAGGTCGACCTCAGAACTTTGTTCAGTTTGTCTCGGTGAGGGATAATGGAAAGAAGGGCAGGCAACTGGTCGACTTCATTTAAATAAATAAATAAAAAATAAGATAAACTCTCAGGAATAGATAAAGAATAACAAAAAAATTGTAAAGTGCAGAAAGCGAGAGCGCGCGAATGCACTCAAGCAAACACAAACAGCACAGCACGATGCGTATTTTTTTTAAATTGACAAAATAAATCAAAAATAAATAAAAAATAAAAATAAGTGGAAAAGGCGAGAGTGCGCGAGCACACAGGAGCAAAGACAAGCAGCGCAGCTTCATGCGTAGTAAAAAAAAATAATAAATAGACAACTGGTGGACCTCATTAGAAATAAAAACCCAAAAGATTAGATAGACAAACAAACAAACACATAAATGTGGAGAGAAGGGCAGTGCGCGCAGGAGCAAAGGTAAACAGCAGACAGACCTGAATCCTTATCTTTACAAGGTCGACCTCAGAACTTTGTTCAGTTTGTCTCGGTGACGGATAATGGAAGGAAGGGCAGGCAACTGGTCGACTTCATTTAAATAAACAAATAAAAAATAAGATAAACTCTCAGGAATAGATAAATAATAACAAAAAAATTGTAAAGTGGAGAAAGCGAGAGCGCGCGAATGCACTCAAGCAAACACAAACAGCACAGCACGATGCGTATTTTTTTTTAAAATTGACAAAATAAATCAAAAATAAATCAAAAATAAAAACAAGTGGAAAAGGCGAGAGTGCGCGAGCACACAGGAGCAAAGACAAGCAGCGCAGCTTGATGCGTAGTAAAAAAAATAATAAATAGACAACTGGTCGACCTCATTAGAAATAAAAACCCAAAAGATTAGATAGACAAACAAACAAACACATAAATGTGGAGAGAAGGGCAGTGCGCGCAGGAGCAAAGGTAAACAGCAGACAGACCTGAATCCTTATCTTTACAAGGTCGACCGCAGAACTTTGTTCAGTTTGTCTCGGTGACGGATAATGGAAGGAAGGGCAGGCAACTGGTCGACTTCATTTAAATAAACAAATAAAATATAAGATAAACTCTCAGGAATAGATAAATAATAACAAAAAAATTGTAAAGTGGAGAAAGCGAGAGCGCGCGAATGCACTCAAGCAAACACAAACAGCACAGCACGATGCGTATTGTTTTTTAAAATTGACAAAATAAATCAAAAATAAATCAAAAATAAAAATAAGTGGAAAAGGCGAGAGTGCGCGAGCACACAGGAGCAAACACAAGCAGCGCAGCTTGATGCGTAGTAAAAAAAATAATAAATAGACAACTGGTCGACCTCATTAGAAATAAAAACCCAAAAGATTAGATAGACAAACAAACAAACACATAAATGTGGAGAGAAGGGCAGTGCGCGCAGGAGCAAAGGTAAACAGCAGACAGACCTGAATCCTTATCTTTACAAGGTCGACCTCAGAACTTTGTTCAGTTTGTCTCGGTGACGGATAATGGAAGGAAGGGCAAGCAACTGGTCAACTTCATTTAAATAAACAAATAAAAAATAAGATAAACTCTCAGGAATAGATAAATAATAACAAAAAAAATTGTAAAGTGGAGAAAGCGAGAGCGCGCGAATGCACTCAAGCAAACACAAACAGCACAGCACGATGCGTATTTTTTTTAAAAATTGACAAAATAAATCAAAAATAAAAATAAGTGGAAAAGGCGAGAGTGCGCGAGCACACAGGAGCAAAGACAAGCAGCGCAGCTTGATGCGTAGTAAAAAAAATAATAAATAGACAACTGGTCGACCTCATTAGAAATAAAAACACAAAAGATTAGATAGACAAACAAACAAACACATAAATGTGGAGAGAAGGGCAGTGCGCGCAGGAGCAAAGGTAAACAGCAGACAGAACTGAATCCTTATCTTTACAAGGTCGACCTCAGAACTTTGTTCAGTTTGTCTCGGTGAGGGATAATGGAAAGAAGGGCAGGCAACTGGTCGACTTCATTTAAATAAATAAATAAAAAATAAGATAAACTCTCAGGAATAGATAAAGAATAACAAAAAAATTGTAAAGTGCAGAAAGCGAGAGCGCGCGAATGCACTCAAGCAAACACAAACAGCACAGCACGATGCGTATTTTTTTTAAATTGACAAAATAAATCAAAAATAAATAAAAAATAAAAATAAGTGGAAAAGGCGAGAGTGCGCGAGCACACAGGAGCAAAGACAAGCAGCGCAGCTTGATGCGTAGTAAAAAAAAATAATAAATAGACAACTGGTGGACCTCATTAGAAATAAAAACCCAAAAGATTAGATAGACAAACAAACAAACACATAAATGTGGAGAGAAGGGCAGTGCGCGCAGGAGCAAAGGTAAACAGCAGACAGACCTGAATCCTTATCTTTACAAGGTCGACCTCAGAACTTTGTTCAGTTTGTCTCGGTGACGGATAATGGAAGGAAGGGCAGGCAACTGGTCGACTTCATTTAAATAAACAAATAAAAAATAAGATAAACTCTCAGGAATAGATAAATAATAACAAAAAAATTGTAAAGTGGAGAAAGCGAGAGCGCGCGAATGCACTCAAGCAAACACAAACAGCACAGCACGATGCGTATTTTTTTTAAATTGACAAAATAAATCAAAAATAAATCAAAAATAAAAATAAGTGGAAAAAGCGAGAGTGCGCAAGCACACAGGAGCAAAGCCAAGCAGCGCAGCTTGATGCGTAGTAAAAAAAATAATAAATAGACAACTGGTCGACCTCATTAGAAATAAAAACCCAAAAGATTAGATAGACAAACAAACAAACACATAAATGTGGAGAGAAGGGCAGTGCGCGCAGGAGCAAAGGTAAACAGCAGACAGAACTGAATCCTTATCTTTACAAGGTCGACCTCAGAACTTTGTTCAGTTTGTCTCGGTGAGGGATAATGGAAGGAAGGGCAGGCAACTGGTCGACTTCATTTAAATAAACAAATAAAAAATAAGATAAACTCTCAGGAATAGATAAATATTAACAAAAAAATTGTAAAGTGGAGAAAGCGAGAGCGCGCGAATGCACTCAAGCAAACACAAACAGCACAGCACGATGCGTAAATTTTTTTTAAATTGACAAAATAAATAAAAAATAAATCAAAAATAAAAATAAGTGGAAAAGGCGAGAGTGCGCGAGCACACAGGAGCAAAGACAAGCAGCGCAGCTTGATGCGTAGTAAAAAAAATAATAAATAGACAACGGGTCGACCTCATTAGAAATAAAAACCCAAAAGATTAGATAGACAAACAAACTAACACATAAATGTGGAGAGAAGGACAGTGCGCGCAGGAGCAAAGGAAAACAGCAGACAGACCTGAATCCTTATCTTTACAAGGTCGAGCTCAGAACTTTGTTCAGTTTGTCTCGGTGACGGATAATGGAAGGAAGGGCAGGCAACTGGTCGACTTCATTTAAATAAACAAATAAAAAATAATATAAACTCTCAGGAATAGATAAATAATAACAAAAAAATTGTAAAGTGGAGAAAGCGAGAGCGCGCAAATGCACTCAAGCAAACACAAACAGCACAGCACGATGCGTATTTTTTTTAAAATTGACAAAATAAATCAAAAATAAATCAAAAATAAAAATAAGTGGAAAAGGCGAGAGTGCGCGAGCACACAGGAGCAAAGACAAGCAGCGCAGCTTGATGCGTAGTAAAAAAAATAATAAATAGACAACTGGTGGACCTCATTAGAAATAAAAACCCAAAAGATTAGATAGACAAACAAACAAACACATAAATGTGGAGAGAAGGGCAGTGCGCGCAGGAGCAAAGGTAAACAGCAGACAGACCTGAATCCTTATCTTTACAAGGTCGACCTCAGAACTTTGTTCAGTTTGTCTCGGTGACGGATAATGGAAGGAAGGGCAGGCAACTGGTCGACTTCATTTAAATAAACAAATAAAAAATAAGATAAACTCTCAGGAATAGATAAATAATAACAAAAAAATTGTAAAGTGGAGAAAGCGAGAGCGCGCGAATGCACTCAAGCAAACACAAACAGCACAGCACGATGCGTATTTTTTTTAAAATTGACAAAATAAATCAAAAATAAATCAAAAATAAAAATAAGTGGAAAAAGCGAGAGTGCGCAAGCACACAGGAGCAAAGCCAAGCAGCGCAGCTTGATGCGTAGTAAAAAAAATAATAAATAGACAACTGGTCGACCTCATTAGAAATAAAAACACAAAAGATTAGATAGACAAACAAACAAACACATAAATGTGGAGAGAAGGGCAGTGCGCGCAGGAGCAAAGGTAAACAGCAGACAGAACTGAATCCTTATCTTTACAAGGTCGACCTCAGAACTTTGTTCAGTTTGTCTCGGTGAGGGATAATGGAAGGAAGGGCAGGCAACTGGTCGACTTCATTTAAATAAACAAATAAAAAATAAGATAAACTCTCAGGAATAGATAAATATTAACAAAAATTGTAAAGTGGAGAAAGCGAGAGCGCGCGAATGCACTCAAGCAAACACAAACAGCACAGCACGATGCGTAAATTTTTTTTAAATTGACAAAATAAATAAAAAATAAATCAAAAATAAAAATAAGTGGAAAAGGCGAGAGTGCGCGAGCACACAGGAGCTAAGACAAGCAGCGCAGCTTGATGCGTAGTAAAAAAAATAATAAATAGACAACGGGTCGACCTCATTAGAAATAAAAACCCAAAAGATTAGATAGACAAGCAAACTAACACATAAATGTGGAGAGAAGGACAGTGCGCGCAGGAGCAAAGGTAAACAGCAGACAGACCTGAATCCTTATCTTTACAAGGTCGAGCTCAGAACGTTGTTCAGTTTGTCTCGGTGACGGATAATGGAAGGAAGGGCAGGCAACTGGTCGACTTCATTTAAATAAACAAATAAAAAATAATATAAACTCTCAGGAATAGATAAATAATAACAAAAAAATTGTAAAGTGGAGAAAGCGAGAGCGCGCAAATGCACTCAAGCAAACACAAACAGCACAGCACGATGCGTATTTTTTTTAAAATTGACAAAATAAATCAAAAATAAATCAAAAATAAAAATAAGTGGAAAAGGCGAGAGTGCGCGAGCACACAGGAGCAAAGACAAGCAGCGCAGCTTGATGCGTAGTAAAAAAAATAATAAATAGACAACTGGTCGACCTCATTAGAAATAAAAACCCAAAAGATTAGATAGACAAACAAACAAACACATAAATGTGGAGAGAAGGGCAGTGCGCGCAGGAGCAAAGGTAAACAGCAGACAGAACTGAATCCTTATCTTTACAAGGTCGACCTCAGAACTTTGTTCAGTTTGTCTCGGTGAGGGATAATGGAAAGAAGGGCAGGCAACTGGTCGACTTCATTTAAATAAATAAATAAAAAATAAGATAAACTCTCAGGAATAGATAAAGAATAACAAAAAAATTGTAAAGTGCAGAAAGCGAGAGCGCGCGAATGCACTCAAGCAAACACAAACAGCACAGCACGATGCGTATTTTTTTTAAATTGACAAAATAAATCAAAAATAAATAAAAAATAAAAATAAGTGGAAAAGGCGAGAGTGCGCGAGCACACAGGAGCAAAGACAAGCAGCGCAGCTTCATGCGTAGTAAAAAAAAATAATAAATAGACAACTGGTGGACCTCATTAGAAATAAAAACCCAAAAGATTAGATAGACAAACAAACAAACACATAAATGTGGAGAGAAGGGCAGTGCGCGCAGGAGCAAAGGTAAACAGCAGACAGACCTGAATCCTTATCTTTACAAGGTCGACCTCAGAACTTTGTTCAGTTTGTCTCGGTGACGGATAATGGAAGGAAGGGCAGGCAACTGGTCGACTTCATTTAAATAAACAAATAAAAAATAAGATAAACTCTCAGGAATAGATAAATAATAACAAAAAAATTGTAAAGTGGAGAAAGCGAGAGCGCGCGAATGCACTCAAGCAAACACAAACAGCACAGCACGATGCGTATTTTTTTTTAAATTGACAAAATAAATCAAAAATAAATCAAAAATAAAAATAAGTGGAAAAAGCGAGAGTGCGCAAGCACACAGGAGCAAAGCCAAGCAGCGCAGCTTGATGCGTAGTAAAAAAAATAATAAATAGACAACTGGTCGACCTCATTAGAAATAAAAACCCAAAAGATTAGATAGACAAACAAACAAACACATAAATGTGGAGAGAAGGGCAGTGCGCGCAGGAGCAAAGGTAAACAGCAGACAGAACTGAATCCTTATCTTTACAAGGTCGACCTCAGAACTTTGTTCAGTTTGTCTCGGTGAGGGATAATGGAAGGAAGGGCAGGCAACTGGTCGACTTCATTTAAATAAACAAATAAAAAATAAGATAAACTCTCAGGAATAGATAAATATTAACAAAAAAATTGTAAAGTGGAGAAAGCGAGAGCGCGCGAATGCACTCAAGCAAACACAAACAGCACAGCACGATGCGAAAATTTTTTTTAAATTGACAAAATAAATAAAAAATAAATCAAAAATAAAAATAAGTGGAAAAGGCGAGAGTGCGCGAGCACACAGGAGCAAAGACAAGCAGCGCAGCTTGATGCGTAGTAAAAAAAATAATAAATAGACAACGGGTCGACCTCATTAGAAATAAAAACCCAAAAGATTAGATAGACAAACAAACTAACACATAAATGTGGAGAGAAGGGCAGTGCGCGCAGGAGCAAAGGTAAACAGCAGACAGACCTGAATCCTTATCTTTACAAGGTCGAGCTCAGAACTTTGTTCAGTTTGTCTCGGTGACGGATAATGGAAGGAAGGGCAGGCAACTGGTCGACTTCATTTAAATAAACAAATAAAAAATAATATAAACTCTCAGGAATACATAAATAATAACAAAAAAATTGTAAAGTGGAGAAAGCGAGAGCGCGCAAATGCACTCAAGCAAACACAAACAGCACAGCACGATGCGTATTTTTTTTAAAATTGACAAAATAAATCAAAAATAAATCAAAAATAAAAATAAGTGGAAAAGGCGAGAGTGCGCGAGCACACAGGAGCAAACACAAGCAGCGCAGCTTGATGCGTAGTAAAAAAAATAATAAATAGACAACTGGTCGACCTCATTAGAAATAAAAACCCAAAAGATTAGATAGACAAACAAACAAACACATAAATGTGGAGAGAAGGGCAGTGCGCGCAGGAGCAAAGGTAAACAGCAGACAGACCTGAATCCTTATCTTTACAAGGTCGACCTCAGAACTTTGTTCAGTTTGTCTCGGTGACGAATAATGGAAGGAAGGGCAGGCAACTGGTCGACTTCATTTAAATAAACAAATAAAAAATAAGATTAACTCTCAGGAATAGATAAATAATAACAAAAAAATTGTAAAGTGGATAAAGCGAGAGCACGCGAATGCACTCAAGCAAACACAAACAGCACAGCCCGATGCGTATTTTTTTTTAAAATTGACAAAATAAATCAAAAATAAATCAAAAATAAAAATAAGTGGAAAAGGCGAGAGTGCGCGAGCACACAGGAGCAAAGACAAGCAGCGCAGCTTGATGCGTAGTAAAAAAAATAATAAATAGACAACTGGTCGACCTCATTAGAAATACAAACACAAAAGATTAGATAGACAAACAAACAAACACATAAATGTGGAGAGAAGGGCAGTGCGCACAGGAGCAAAGGTAAACAGCAGAGAGACCTGAATCCTTATCTTTACAAGGTCGACCTCAGAACTTTTTTCAGTTTGTCTCGGTGACGGATAATGGAAGGAAGGGCAGGCAACTGGTCGACTTCATTTAAATAAACAAATAAAAAATAAGATAAACTCTCAGGAATAGATAAATAATAACAAAAAAATTGTAAAGTGGAGAAAGCGAGAGCGCGCGAATGCACTCAAGCAAACACAAACAGCACAGCACGATGCGTATTTTTTTTTAAAATTGACAAAATAAATCAAAAATAAATCAAAAATAAAAATAAGTGGAAAAGGCGAGAGTGCGCGAGCACACAGGAGCAAAGACAAGCAGCGCAGCTTGATGCGTAGTAAAAAAAATAATAAATAGACAACTGGTTGACCTCATTAGAAATAAAAACCCAAAAGATTAGATAGACAAACAAACAAACACATAAATGTGGAGAGAAGGGCAGTGTGCGCAGGAGCAAAGGTAAACAGCAGACAGACCTGAATCCTTATCTTTACAAGGTCGACCTCAGAACTTTGTTCAGTTTGTCTCGGTGACGGATAATGGAAGGAAGGGCAGGCAACTGGTCGACTTCATTTAAATAAACAAATAAAAAATAAGATAAACTCTCAGGAATAGATAAATAATAACCAAAAAATTGTAAAGTGGAGAAAGCGAGAGCGCGCGAATGCACTCAAGCAAACACAAACAGCACAGCACGATGCGTATTGTTTTTTAAAATTGACAAAATAAATCAAAAAATAAATCAAAAATAAAAATAAGTGGAAAAGGCGAGAGTGCGCGAGCACACAGGAGCAAAGACAAGCAGCGCAGCTTGATGCGTAGTAAAAAAAATAATAAATAGACAACTGGTCGACCTCATTAGAAATAAAAACCCAAAAGATTAGATAGACAAACAAACAAACACATAAATGTGGAGAGAAGGGCAGTGCGCGCAGGAGCAAAGGTAAACAGCAGACAGACCTGAATCCTTGTCTTTACAAGGTCGACCTCAGAACTTTGTTCAGTTTGTCTCGGTGACGGATAATGGAAGGAAGGGCAGGCAACTGGTCAACTTCATTTAAATAAACAAATAAAAAATAAGATAAACTCTCAGGAATAGATAAATAATAACAAAAAAATTGTAAAGTGGAGAAAGCGAGAGCGCGCGAATGCACTCAAGCAAACACAAACAGCACAGCACGATGCGTATTTTTTTTAAAAATTGACAAAATAAATCAAAAATAAAAAGAAGTGGAAAAGGCGAGAGTGCGCGAGCACACAGGAGCAAAGACAAGCAGCGCAGCTTGATGCGTAGTAAAAAAAATAATAAATAGACAACTGGTTGACCTCATTAGAAATAAAAACCCAAAAGATTAGATAGACAAACAAACAAACACATAAATGTGGAGAGAAGGGCAGTGTGCGCAGGAGCAAAGGTAAACAGCAGACAGACCTGAATCCTTATCTTTACAAGGTCGACCTCAGAACTTTGTTCAGTTTGTCTCGGTGACGGATAATGGAAGGAAGGTCAGGCAACTGGTCGACTTCATTTAAATAAACAAATAAAAAATAAGATAAACTCTCAGGAATAGATAAATAATAACCAAAAAATTGTAAAGTGGAGAAAGCGAGAGCGCGCGAATGCACTCAAGCAAACACAAACAGCACAGCACGATGCGTATTGTTTTTTAAAATTGACAAAATAAATCAAAAAATAAATCAAAAATAAAAATAAGTGGAAAAGGCGAGAGTGCGCGAGCACACAGGAGCAAAGACAAGCAGCGCAGCTTGATGCGTAGTAAAAAAAATAATAAATAGACAACTGGTCGACCTCATTAGAAATAAAAACCCAAAAGATTAGATAGACAAACAAACAAACACATAAATGTGGAGAGAAGGGCAGTGCGCGCAGGAGCAAAGGTAAACAGCAGACAGACCTGAATCCTTGTCTTTACAAGGTCGACCTCAGAACTTTGTTCAGTTTGTCTCGGTGACGGATAATGGAAGGAAGGGCAGGCAACTGGTCAACTTCATTTAAATAAACAAATAAAAAATAAGATAAACTCTCAGGAATAGATAAATAATAACAAAAAAATTGTAAAGTGGAGAAAGCGAGAGCGCGCGAATGCACTCAAGCAAACACAAACAGCACAGCACGATGCGTATTTTTTTTAAAAATTGACAAAATAAATCAAAAATAAATCAAAAATAAAAATAAGTGGAAAAGGCGAGAGTGCGCGAGCACACAGGAGCAAAGACAAGCAGCGCAGCTTGATGCGTAGTAAAAAAATAATAAATAGACAACTGGTCGACCTCATTAGAAATAAAAACACAAAAGATTAGATAGACAAACAAACAAACACATAAATGTGGAGAGAAGGGCAGTGCGCGCAGGAGCAAAGGTAAACAGCAGACAGACCTGAATCCTTATCTTTACAAGGTCGACCTCAGAACTTTGTTCAGTTTGTCTCGGTGACGAATAATGGAAGGAAGGGCAGGCAAATGGTCGACTTCATTTAAATAAACAAATAAAAAATAAGATAAACTCTCAGGAATAGATAAATAATAACAAAAAAATTGTAAAGTGGAGAAAGCGAGAGCGCGCGAATGCACTCAAGCAAACACAAACAGCACAGCACGATGCGTATTTTTTTTTAAAATTGACAAAATAAATCAAAAATAAATCAAAAATAAAAATAAGTGGAAAAGGCGAGAGTGCGCGAGCACACAGGAGCAAAGACAAGCAGCGCAGCTTGATGCGTAGTAAAAAAAATAATAAATAGACAACTGGTCGACCTCATTAGAAATAAAAACCCAAAAGATTAGATAGACAAACAAACAAACACATAAATGTGGAGAGAAGGGCAGTGTGCGCAGGAGCAAAGGTAAACAGCAGACAGACCTGAATCCTTACCTTTACAGGGTCGACCTCAGAACTTTGTTCAGTTTGTCTCGGTGACGGATAATGGAAGGAAGGGCAGGCAACTGGTCGACTTCATTTAAATAAACAAATAAAAAATAAGATAAACTCTCAGGAATAGATAAATAATAACAAAAAAATTGTAAAGTGGAGAAAGCGAGAGCGCGCGAATGCACTCAAGCAAACACAAATAGCACAGCCCGATGCGTATTTTTTTTAAAAATTGACAAAATAAATCAAAAATAAATCAAAAATAAAAATAAGTGGAAAAGGCGAGAGTGCGCGAGCACACAGGAGCAAAGACAAGCAGCGCAGCTTCATGCGTAGTAAAAAAAATAATAAATAGACAACTGGTCGACCTCATTAGAAATAAAAACCCAAAAGATTAGATAGACAAACAAACAAACACATAAATGTGGAGAGAAGGGCAGTGCTCGCAGGAGCAAAGGTAAACAGCCGACAGACCTGAATCCTTATCTTTACAAGGTCGACCGCAGAACTTTGTTCAGTTTGTCTCGGTGACGGATAATGGAAGGAAGGGCAGGCAACGGGTCGACTTCATTTAAATAAACAAATAAAAAATAAGATAAACTCTCAGGAATAGATAAATAATAACAAAAAATTGTAAAGTGGAGAAAGCGAGAGCGCGCGAATGCACTCAAGTAAACACAAACAGCACAGCCCGATGCGTATTTTTTTTAAAAATTGACAAAATAAATCAAAAATAAATCAAAAATAAAAATAAGTGGAAAAGGCGAGAGTGCGCGAGCACACAGGAGCAAAGAGAAGCAGCGCAGCTTGATGCGTAGTAAAAAAAATAATAAATAGACAACTGGTCGACCTCATTAGAAATAAAAACCCAAAAGATTAGATAGACAAACAAACAAACACATAAATGTGGAGAGAAGGGCAGTGCGCGCAGGAGCAAAGGTAAACAGCAGACAGACCTGAATCCTTATCTTTACAAGGTCGACCGCAGAACTTTGTTCAGTTTGTCTCGGTGACGGATAATGGAAGGAAGGGCAGGCAACTGGTCGACTTCATTTAAATAAACAAATAAAAAATAAGATAAACTCTCAGGAATAGATAAATAATAACAAAAAAATTGTAAAGTGGAGAAAGCGAGAGCGCGCGAATGCACTCAAGCAAACACAAACAGCACAGCACGATGCGTATTGTTTTTTAAAATTGACAAAATAAATCAAAAATAAATCAAAAATAAAAATAAGTGGAAAAGGTGAGAGTGCGCGAGCACACAGGAGCAAAGACAAGCAGCGCAGCTTGATGCGTAGTAAAAAAAATAATAAATAGACAACTGGTCGACCTCATTAGAAATAAAAACCCAAAAGATTAGATAGACAAACAAACAAACACATAAATGTGGAGAGAAGGGCAGTGCGCGCAGGAGCAAAGGTAAACAGCAGACAGACCTGAATCCTTATCTTTACAAGGTCGACCTCAGAACTTTGTTCAGTTTGTCTCGGTGACGGATAATGGAAGGAAGGGCAGGCAACTGGTGAACTTCATTTAAATAAACAAATAAAAAATAAGATAAACTCTCAGGAATAGATAAATAATAACAAAAAAATTGTAAAGTGGAGAAAGCGAGAGCGCGCGAATGCACTCAAGCAAACACAAACAGCACAGCACGATGCGTATTTTTTTTAAAATTGACAAAATAAATCAAAAATAAATCAAAAATAAAAATAAGAGGAAAAGGCGAGAGTGCGCGAGCACACAGGAGCAAAGACAAGCAGCGCAGCTTGATGCGTAGTAAAAAAAATAATAAATAGACAACTGGTCGACCTCATTAGAAATAAAAACCCAAAAGATTAGATAGACAAACAAACAAACACATAAATGTGGAGAGAAGGGCAGTGTGCGCAGGAGCAAAGTAAACAGCAGACAGACCTGAATCCTTATCTTTACAAGGTCGACCTCAGAACTTTGTTCAGTTTGTCTCGGTGACGGATAATGGAAGGAAGGGCAGGCAACTGGTCGACTTCATTTAAATAAACAAATAAAAAATAAGATAAACTCTCAGGAATAGATAAATAATAACAAAAAAATTGTAAAGTGGAGAAAGCGAGAGCGCGCGAATGCACTCAAGCAAACACAAACAGCACAGCACGATGCGTATTTTTTTTAAAAATTGACAAAATAAATAAAAAATAAATCAAATATAAAAATAAGTGGAAAAGGCGAGAGTGCGCGAGCACACAGGAGCAAAGACAAGCAGCGCAGCTTGATGCGTAGTAAAAAAAATAATAAATAGGCAACTGGTCGACCTCATTAGAAATAAAAACCCAAAAGATTAGATAGACAAACAAACAAACACATAAATGTGGAGAGAAGGGCAGTGCGCGCAGGAGCAAAGGTAAACAGCAGACAGACCTGAATCCTTATCTTTACAAGGTCGACCTCAGAACTTTGTTCAGTTTGTCTCGGTGACGGATAATGGAAGGAAGGGCAGGCAACTGGTCAACTTCATTTAAATAAACAAATAAAAAATAAGATAAACTCTCAGGAATAGATAAATAATAACAAAAAAATTGTAAAGTGGAGAAAGCGAGAGCGCGCGAATGCACTCAAGCAAACACAAACAGCACAGCACGATGTGTATTTTTTTTAAAAATAGACAAAATAAATCAAAAATAAATCAAAAATAAAAATAAGTGGAAAAGGCGAGAGTGCGCGAGCACACAGGAGCAAAGATAAGCAGCGCAGCTTCATGCGTAGTAAAAAAAATAATAAATAGACAACTGGTCGACGTCATTAGAAATAAAAACACAAAAGATTAGATAGACAAACAAACAAACACATAAATGTGGAGAGAAGGGCAGTGCGCGCAGGAGCAAAGGTAAACAGCAGACAGACCTGAATCCTTATCTTTACAAGGTCGACCTCAGAACTTTGTTCAGTTTGTCTCGGTGACGGATAATGGAAGGAAGGGCAGGCAACTGGTCGACTTCATTTAAATAAACAAATAAAAAATAAGATAAACTCTCAGGAATAGATAAATAATAACAAAAAAATTGTAAAGTGGAGAAAGCGAGAGCGCGCGAATGCACTCAAGCAAACACAAACAGCACAGCACGATGCGTATTTTTTTTTAAAATTGACAAAATAAATCAAAAATAAATCAAAAATAAAAATAAGTGGAAAAGGCGAGAGTGCGCGAGCACACAGGAGCAAAGACAAGCAGCGCAGCTTGATGCGTAGTAAAAAAAATAATAAATAGACAACTGGTCGACCTCATTAGAAATAAAAACCCAAAAGATTAGATAGACAAACAAACAAACACATAAATGTGGAGAGAAGGGCAGTGTGCGCAGGAGCAAAGGTAAACAGCAGACAGACCTGAATCCTTATCTTTACAATGTCGACCTCAGAACTTTGTTCAGTTTGTCTCGGTGACGGATAATGTAAGGAAGGGCAGGCAACTGGTCGACTTCATTTAAATAAACAAATAAAAAATAAGATAAACTCTCAGGAATAGATAAATAATAACAAAAAATTGTAAAGTGGAGAAAGCGAGAGCGCGCGAATGCACTCAAGTAAACACAAACAGCACAGCCCGATGCGTATTTTTTTTAAAAATTGACAAAATAAATCAAAAATAAATCAAAAATAAAAATAAGTGGAAAAGGCGAGAGTGCGCGAGCACACAGGAGCAAAGAGAAGCAGCGCAGCTTGATGCGTAGTAAAAAAAATAATAAATAGACAACTGGTCGACCTCATTAGAAATAAAAACCCAAAAGATTAGATAGACAAACAAACAAACACATAAATGTGGAGAGAAGGGCAGTGCGCGCAGGAGCAAAGGTAAACAGCAGACAGACCTGAATCCTTATCTTTACAAGGTCGACCGCAGAACTTTGTTCAGTTTGTCTCGGTGACGGATAATGGAAGGAAGGGCAGGCAACTGGTCGACTTCATTTAAATAAACAAATAAAAAATAAGATAAACTCTCAGGAATAGATAAATAATAACAAAAAAATTGTAAAGTGGAGAAAGCGAGAGCGCGCGAATGCACTCAAGCAAACACAAACAGCACAGCACGATGCGTATTGTTTTTTAAAATTGACAAAATAAATCAAAAATAAATCAAAAATAAAAATAAGTGGAAAAGGTGAGAGTGCGCGAGCACACAGGAGCAAAGACAAGCAGCGCAGCTTGATGCGTAGTAAAAAAAATAATAAATAGACAACTGGTCGACCTCATTAGAAATAAAAACCCAAAAGATTAGATAGACAAACAAACAAACACATAAATGTGGAGAGAAGGGCAGTGCGCGCAGGAGCAAAGGTAAACAGCAGACAGACCTGAATCCTTATCTTTACAAGGTCGACCTCAGAACTTTGTTCAGTTTGTCTCGGTGACGGATAATGGAAGGAAGGGCAGGCAACTGGTGAACTTCATTTAAATAAACAAATAAAAAATAAGATAAACTCTCAGGAATAGATAAATAATAACAAAAAAATTGTAAAGTGGAGAAAGCGAGAGCGCGCGAATGCACTCAAGCAAACACAAACAGCACAGCACGATGCGTATTTTTTTTAAAATTGACAAAATAAATCAAAAATAAATCAAAAATAAAAATAAGAGGAAAAGGCGAGAGTGCGCGAGCACACAGGAGCAAAGACAAGCAGCGCAGCTTGATGCGTAGTAAAAAAAATAATAAATAGACAACTGGTCGACCTCATTAGAAATAAAAACCCAAAAGATTAGATAGACAAACAAACAAACACATAAATGTGGAGAGAAGGGCAGTGTGCGCAGGAGCAAAGTAAACAGCAGACAGACCTGAATCCTTATCTTTACAAGGTCGACCTCAGAACTTTGTTCAGTTTGTCTCGGTGACGGATAATGGAAGGAAGGGCAGGCAACTGGTCGACTTCATTTAAATAAACAAATAAAAAATAAGATAAACTCTCAGGAATAGATAAATAATAACAAAAAAATTGTAAAGTGGAGAAAGCGAGAGCGCGCGAATGCACTCAAGCAAACACAAACAGCACAGCACGATGCGTATTTTTTTTAAAAATTGACAAAATAAATAAAAAATAAATCAAATATAAAAATAAGTGGAAAAGGCGAGAGTGCGCGAGCACACAGGAGCAAAGACAAGCAGCGCAGCTTGATGCGTAGTAAAAAAAATAATAAATAGGCAACTGGTCGACCTCATTAGAAATAAAAACCCAAAAGATTAGATAGACAAACAAACAAACACATAAATGTGGAGAGAAGGGCAGTGCGCGCAGGAGCAAAGGTAAACAGCAGACAGACCTGAATCCTTATCTTTACAAGGTCGACCTCAGAACTTTGTTCAGTTTGTCTCGGTGACGGATAATGGAAGGAAGGGCAGGCAACTGGTCAACTTCATTTAAATAAACAAATAAAAAATAAGATAAACTCTCAGGAATAGATAAATAATAACAAAAAAATTGTAAAGTGGAGAAAGCGAGAGCGCGCGAATGCACTCAAGCAAACACAAACAGCACAGCACGATGTGTATTTTTTTTAAAAATAGACAAAATAAATCAAAAATAAATCAAAAATAAAAATAAGTGGAAAAGGCGAGAGTGCGCGAGCACACAGGAGCAAAGATAAGCAGCGCAGCTTCATGCGTAGTAAAAAAAATAATAAATAGACAACTGGTCGACGTCATTAGAAATAAAAACACAAAAGATTAGATAGACAAACAAACAAACACATAAATGTGGAGAGAAGGGCAGTGCGCGCAGGAGCAAAGGTAAACAGCAGACAGACCTGAATCCTTATCTTTACAAGGTCGACCTCAGAACTTTGTTCAGTTTGTCTCGGTGACGGATAATGGAAGGAAGGGCAGGCAACTGGTCGACTTCATTTAAATAAACAAATAAAAAATAAGATAAACTCTCAGGAATAGATAAATAATAACAAAAAAATTGTAAAGTGGAGAAAGCGAGAGCGCGCGAATGCACTCAAGCAAACACAAACAGCACAGCACGATGCGTATTTTTTTTTAAATTGACAAAATAAATCAAAAATAAATCAAAAATAAAAATAAGTGGAAAAGGCGAGAGTGCGCGAGCACACAGGAGCAAAGACAAGCAGCGCAGCTTGATGCGTAGTAAAAAAAATAATAAATAGACAACTGGTCGACCTCATTAGAAAAAAAAACCCAAAAGATTAGATAGACAAACAAACAAACACATAAATGAGGAGAGAAGGGCTGTGTGCGCAGGAGCAAAGGTAAACAGCAGACAGACCTGAATCCTTATCTTTACAAGGTCGACCTCAGAACTTTGTTCAGTTTGTCTCGGTGACGGATAATGGAAGGAAGGGCAGGCAACTGGTCGACTTCATTTAAATAAACAAATAAAAAATAAGATAAACTCTCAGGAATAGATAAATAATAACAAAAAAATTGTAAAGTGGAGAAAGCGAGAGCGCGCGAATGCACTCAAGCAAACACAAACAGTACAGCACGATGCATAAATTTTTTTTAAATTGACAAAAAAAATAAAAAATAAATCAAAAATAAAAATAAGTGGAAAAGGCGAGAGTGCGCTTGCACACAGGAGCAAAGACAAGCAGCGCAGCTTGATGCGTAGTAAAAAAAAATAATAAATAGACAACTGGTCGACCTCATGAGAAATAAAAACCCAAAAGATTAGATAGACAAACAAACAAACACATAAATATGGAGAGAGGGCAGTGCGCGCAGGAGCAAAGGTAAACAGCAGACAGACCTGAATCCTTATCTTTACAAGGTCGACCTCAGAACTTTGTTCAGTTTGTCTCGGTGACGGATAATGGAAGGAAGGGTAGGCAACTGGTCGACTTCATTTAAATAAACAAATAAAAAATAAGATAAACTCTCAGGAATAGATAAATAATAACAAAAACATTGTAAAGTGGAGAAATGAGAGCGCGCGAATGCACTCAGGCAAACACAAACAGCACAGCAAGATGCGTATTTTTTTTTAAAATTGACAAAATAAATCAAAAATAAATCAAAAATAAAAATAAGTGGAGAAGGCGAGAGTGCGCGAGCACACAGGAGCAAAGACAAGCAGTGCAGCTTGATGCGTAGTAAAAAAAATAATAAATAGACAACTGGTCGACCTCATTAGAAATAAAAACCCAAAAGATTAGATAGACAAACAAACAAACACATCAATGTGGAGAGAAGGGCAGTGCGGGCAGGAGCAAAGGTAAACAGCAGACAGACCTGAATCCTTATCTTTACAAGGTCGACCTCAGAACTTTGTTCAGTTTGTCTCGGTGACGGATAATGGAAGGAAGGGCAGGCAACTGGTCGACTTCATTTAAATAAACAAATAAAAAATAAGTTAAACTCTCAGGAATAGATAAATAATAACAAAAAAATTGTAAAGTGGAGAAAGCGAGAGCGCGCGAATGCACTCAAGCAAACACAAACAGCACAGCACGATGCGTATTTTTTTTTAAATTTGACAAAATAAATCAAAAATAAAAATAAGTGGAAAAGGCGAGAGTGCGCTTGCACACAGAAGCAAAGACAAGCAGCGCAGCTTGATGCATAGTAAAAAAAATAATAAATAGACAACTGGTCGACCTCATTAGAAATAAAAACCCAAAAGATTAGATAGACAAACAAACAAACACATAAATGTGGAGAGAATGGCAGTGCGCGCAGGAGCAAAGGTAAACAGCAGACAGACCTGAATGCTTATCTTTACAAGGTCGACCTCAGAACTTTGATCAGTTTGTCTCTGTGACGGATAATGGAAGGAAGGGCAGGCAACTGGTCGACTTCATTTAAATAAACAAATAAAAAATAAGATAAACTCTCAGGAATAGATAAATAATAACAAAAAAATTGTAAAGTGGAGAAAGCGAGAGCGCGCGAATGCACTCAAGCAAACACAAACAGCACAGCACGATGCGTATTTTTTTTTAAATTGAAAAAATAATTCAAAAATAAAAATAAGTGGAAAAAGCGAGAGTGCGCGAGCACACAGGAGCAAAGACAAGCAGCGCAGCTTGATGCGTAGTAAAAAAAATAATAAATAGACAACTGGTCGACCTCATTAGAAATAAAAACCCAAAAGATTAGATAGACAAACAAACAAACACATAAATGTGGAGAGAAGGGCAGTGTGCGCAGGAGCAAAGGCAAACAGCAGACAGACCTGAATCCTTATCTTTACAAGGTCGACCTCAGAACTTTGTTCAGTTTGTCTCGGTGACGGATAATGGAAGGAAGGGCAGGCAACTGGTCGACTTCATTTAAATAAACAAATAAAAATAAGATAAACTCTCAGGAATAGATAAATAATAAAAAAATTTGTAAAGTGGAGAAAGCGAGAGCGCCCGAATGCACTCAAGTAAACACAAACAGCACAGCACGATGCGTATTTTTTTTAAATTGACAAAATAAATCAAAAATAAATCAAAAATAAAAATAAGTGGAAATGACGAGAGTGCGCGAGCACACAGGAGCAAAGACAAGCAGCGCAGCTTGATGCGTAGTAAAAAAAATAATAAATAGACAACTGGTCGACCTCAATAGAAATAAAAACCCAAAAGATTAGATAGACAAAGAAACAAACACATAAATGTGGAGAGAAGGGCAGTGCGCGCAGGAGCAAATGTAAACAGCAGACAGACCTGAATCCTTTTCTTTACAAGGTCGACCTCAGAACTTTGTTCAGTTTGTCTCGGTGACGGATAATGGAAGGAAGGGCAGGCAACTGGTCGACTTCATTTAAATAAACAAATAAAAAATAAGATAAACTCTCAGGAATAGATGAATAATAACAAAAAAATTGTAAAGTGGAGAAAGCGAGAGCGCGCGAATGCACTCAAGCAAACACAAACAGCACAGCACGATGCGTATTTTTTTTTAATTGACAAAATAAATCAAAAATAAAAATAAGTGGAAAAGGCGAGAGTGCGCGAGCACACAGGAGCAAAGACAAGCAGCGCAGCTTGATGCGTAGTAAAAAAAAATAATAAATAGACAACTGGTCGACCTCATTAGAAATAAAAACCCAAAAGATTAGATAGACAAACAAACAAACACATAAATGTGGAGAGAAGGGCAGTGCGCGCAGGAGCAAAGGTAAACAGCAGACAGACCTGAATCCTTATCTTTACAAGGTCGACCTCAGAACTTTGTTCAGTTTCTCTCGGTGACGGATAATGGAAGGAAGGGCAGGCAACTGGTCGACTTCATTTAAATAAACAAATAATAAATAAGATAAACTCTCAGGAATAGATAAATAATAACAAAAAAATTGTAAAGTGGAGAAAGCGAGAGCGCGCGAATGCACTCAAGCAAACACAAACAGCACAGCACGATGCGTATTTTTTTAAAAATTGACAAAATAAATCAAAAAGAAATCAAAAATAAAAATAAGTGGAAAAGGCGAGAGTGCACGAGCACACAGGAGCAAAGACAAGCAGCGCAGCTTGATGCGTAGTAAAAAAAATAATAAATAGACAACTGGTCGACCTCATTAGAAATAAAAACCCAAAAGATTAGATAGACAAACAAACAAACACATAAATATGGAGAGATGGGCAGTGCGCGCAGGAGCAAAGGTAAACAGCAGACAGACCTGAATCCTTATCTTTACAAGGTCGACCTCAGAACTTTGTTCAGTTTGTCTCGGTGACGGAAAATGGAAGGAAGGGTAGGCAACTGGTCGACTTCATTTAAATAAACAAATAAAAAATAAGATAAACTCTCAGGAATAGATAAATAATAACAAAAACATTGTAAAGTGGAGAAAGCGAGAGCGCGCGAATGCACTCAGGCAAACACAAACAGCACAGCACGATGCGTATTTTTTTTTAAAATTGACAAAATAAATCAAAAATAAATCAAAAATAAAAATAAGTGGAAAAGGCGAGAGTGCGCGAGCACACAGGTGCAAAGACAAGCAGTGCAGCTTGATGCGTAGTAAAAAAAATAATAAATAGACAACTGGTCGACCTCATTAGAAATAAAAACCCAAAAGATTAGATAGACAAACAAACAAACACATAAATGTGGAGAGAAGGGCAGTGCGGGCAGGAGCAAAGGTAAACAGCAGACAGACCTGAATCCTTATCTTTACAAGGTCGACCTCAGAACTTTGTTCAGTTTGTCTGGGTGACGGATAATGGAAGGAAGGGCAGGCAACTGGTCGACTTCATTTAAATAAACAAATAAAAAATAAGTTAAACTCTCAGGAATAGATAAATAATAACAAAAAAATTGTAAAGTGGAGAAAGCGAGAGCGCGCGAATGCACTCAAGCAAACACAAACAGCACAGCACGATGCGTATTTTTTTTAAAATTGACAAAATAAATCAAAAATAAAAATAAGTGGAAAAGGCGAGAGTGCGCTTGCACACAGGAGCAAAGACAAGCAGCGCAGCTTGATGCGTAGTAAAAAAAAATAATAAATAGACAACTGGTCGACCTCATTAGAAATAAAAACCCAAAAGATTAGATAGACAAACAAACAAACACATAAATGTGGAGAGAAGGGCAGTGCGCGCAGGAGCAAAGGTAAACAGCAGACAGACCTGAATCCTTATCTTTACAAGGTCGACCTCAGAACTTTGTTCAGTTTCTCTCGGTGACGGATAATGGAAGGAATGGCAGGCAAGTGGTCGACTTCATTTAAATAAACAAATAAAAAATAAGATAAACTCTCAGGAATAGATAAATAATAACAAAAAAATTGTAAAGTGGAGAAAGCGAGAGCGCGCGAATGCACTCAAGCAAACAAAAACAGCACAGCACGATGCGTATTTTTTTTAAATTGACAAAATAAATCAAAAATAAATCAAAAATAAAAATAAGTGGAAAAGGCGAGAGTGCGCGAGCACACAGGAGCAAAGACAAGCAGCGCAGCTTGATGCGTAGTAAAAAAAATAATAAATAGACAACTGGTCGACCTCATTAGAAATAAAAACCCAAAAGATTAGATAGACAAACAAACAAACACATAAATGTGGAGAGAAGGGCAGTGCGCGCAGGAGCAAAGGTAAACAGCAGACAGACCTGAATCCTTATCATTACAAGGTCGACCTCAGAACTCTGTTCAGTTTGTCTCGGTGACGGATAATGGAAGGAATGGCAGGCAACTGGTCGACTTCATTTAAATAAACAAATAAAAAATAAGATAAACTCTCAGGAATAGATAAATAATAACAAAAAATTGTAAAGTGGAGAAAGCGAGAGCGCGCGAATGCACTCAAGCAAACAAAACAGCACAGCACGATGCGTATTTTTTTTAAATTAACAAAATAAATCAAAAATAAATCAAAAATAAAAATAAGTGGAAAAGGCGAGAGTGCACGAGCACACAGGAGCAAAGACAAGCAGCGCAGCTTGATGCGTAGTAAAAAAAATTAATAAATAGACAACTAGTCGACCTCATTAGAAATAAAAACCCAAAAGATTAGATAGACAAACAAACAAACACATCAATGTGGAGAGAAGGGCAGTGCGCGCAGGAGCAAAGGTAAACAGCAGACAGACCTGAATCCTTATCTTTTCAAGGTCGACCTCAGAACTTTGTTCAGTTTGTCTCGGTGACGGATAATGGAAGGAAGGGCAGGCAACTGGTTGACGTCATTTAAATAAAAAAAAAATAAGGTAAACTCTCAGGAATAGATAAATAATAACAAAAAATTGTAAAGTGGAGAAAGCGAGAGCGCGCGAATGCACTCAAGCAAACACAAACAGCACAGCACGATGCGTATTTTTTTTTAAATTGACAAAATATATCAAAAATAAATCAAAAATAAAAATAAGTGGAAAAGGCGAGAGTGCGCGAGCACACAGGAGCAAAGACAAGCAGCGCACCTTGATGCGTAGTAAAAAAAATAATAAATAGACAACTGGTCGACCTCATTAGAAATAAAAACCCATAATATTAGATAGACAAACAAACAAACACATAAATGTGGAGAGAATGGCATTGCGCGCAGGAGCAAAGGTAAACAGCAGACAGACCTGAATCCTTATCTTTACAAGGTCGACCTCAGAACTTTGCTCAGTTTGTCTCGGTGACGGATAATGGAAGGAAGGGCAGGCAACTGGTCGACTTCTTTTAAATAAAAAAATAAAAAATAAGATAAACTCTCAGGAATAGATAAATAATAACAAAAAAATTGTAAAGTGGAGAAAGCGAGAGCGCGCGAATGCACTCAAGCAAACACAAACAGCACAGCACGATGCGTATTTTTTTAAAAATTGACAAAATAAATCAAAAAGAAATCAAAAATAAAAATAAGTGGAAAAGGCGAGAGTGCACGAGCACACAGGAGCAAAGACAAGCAGCGCAGCTTGATGCGTAGTAAAAAAAATAATAAATAGACAACTGGTCGACCTCATTAGAAATAAAAACCCAAAAGATTAGATAGACAAACAAACAAACACATAAATATGGAGAGATGGGCAGTGCGCGCAGGAGCAAAGGTAAACAGCAGACAGACCTGAATCCTTATCTTTACAAGGTCGACCTCAGAACTTTGTTCAGTTTGTCTCGGTGACGGATAATGGAAGGAAGGGTAGGCAACTGGTCGACTTCATTTAAATAAACAAATAAAAAATAAGATAACCTCTCAGGAATAGATAAATAATAACAAAAACATTGTAAAGTGGAGAAAGCGAGAGCGCGCGAATGCACTCAGGCAAACACAAACAGCACAGCACGATGCGTATTTTTTTTTAAAATTGACAAAATAAATCAAAAATAAATCAAAAATAAAAATAAGTGGAAAAGGCGAGAGTGCGCGAGCACACAGGTGCAAAGACAAGCAGTGCAGCTTGATGCGTAGTAAAAAAAATAATAAATAGACAACTGGTCGACCTCATTAGAAATAAAAACCCAAAAGATTAGATAGACAAACAAACAAACACATAAATGTGGAGAGAAGGGCAGTGCGGGCAGGAGCAAAGGTAAACAGCAGACAGACCTGAATCCTTATCTTTACAAGGTCGACCTCAGAACTTTGTTCAGTTTGTCTGGGTGACGGATAATGGAAGGAAGGGCAGGCAACTGGTCGACTTCATTTAAATAAACAAATAAAAAATAAGTTAAACTCTCAGGAATAGATAAATAATAACAAAAAAATTGTAAAGTGGAGAAAGCGAGAGCGCGCGAATGCACTCAAGCAAACACAAACAGCACAGCACGATGCGTATTTTTTTTAAAATTGACAAAATAAATCAAAAATAAAAATAAGTGGAAAAGGCGAGAGTGCGCTTGCACACAGGAGCAAAGACAAGCAGCGCAGCTTGATGCGTAGTAAAAAAAAATAATAAATAGACAACTGGTCGACCTCATTAGAAATAAAAACCCAAAAGATTAGATAGACAAACAAACAAACACATAAATGTGGAGAGAAGGGCAGTGCGCCCAGGAGCAAAGGTAAACAGCAGACAGACCTGAATCCTTATCTTTACAAGGTCGACCTCAGAACTTTGTTCAGTTTCTCTCGGTGACGGATAATGGAAGGAAGGGCAGGCAAGTGGTCGACTTCATTTAAATAAACAAATAAAAAATAAGATAAACTCTCAGGAATAGATAAATAATAACAAAAAAATTGTAAAGTGGAGAAAGCGAGAGCGCGCGAATGCACTCAAGCAAACAAAAACAGCACAGCACGATGCGTATTTTTTTTTTAAATTGAAAAAATAAATCAAAAATAAAAATAAGTGGAAAAGGCGAGAGTGCGCTTGCACACAGGAGCAAAGACAAGCAGCGCAGCTTGATGCGTAGTAAAAAAAAATAATAAATAGACAACTGGTCGACCTCATGAGAAATAAAAACCCAAAAGATTAGATAGACAAACAAACAAACACATAAATATGGAGAGAAGGGCAGTGCGCGCAGGAGCAAAGGTAAACAGCAGACAGACCTGAATCCTTATCTTTACAAGGTCGACCTCAGAACTTTGTTCAGTTTGTCTCGGTGACGGATAATGGAAGGAAGGGTAGGCAACTGGTCGACATCATTTAAATAAACAAATAAAAAATAAGATAAACTCTCAGGAATAGATAAATAATAACAAAAAAATTGTAAAGTGGAGAAATGAGAGCGCGCGAATGCACTCAGGCAAACACAAACAGCACAGCAAGATGCGTATTTTTTTTTAAAATTGACAAAATAAATCAAAAATAAATCAAAAATAAAAATAAGTGGAAAAGGCGAGAGTGCGCGAGCACACAGGAGCAAAGACAAGCAGTGCAGCTTGATGCGTAGTAAAAAAAATAATAAATAGACAACTGGTCGACCTCATTAGAAATAAAAACCCAAAAGATTAGATAGACAAACAAACAAACACATCAATGTGGAGAGAAGGGCAGTGCGGGCAGGAGCAAAGGTAAACAGCAGACAGACCTGAATCCTTATCTTTACAAGGTCGACCTCAGAACTTTGTTCAGTTTGTCTCGGTGACGGATAATGGAAGGAAGGGCAGGCAACTGGTCGACTTCATTTAAATAAACAAATAAAAAATAAGTTAAACTCTCAGGAATAGATAAATAATAACAAAAAAATTGTAAAGTGGAGAAAGCGAGAGCGCGCGAATGCACTCAAGCAAACACAAACAGCACAGCACGATGCGTATTTTTTTTTAATTTGACAAAATAAATCAAAAATAAAAATAAGTGGAAAAGGCGAGAGTGCGCTTGCACACAGGAGCAAAGACAAGCAGCGCAGCTTGATGCGTAGTAAAAAAAAATAATAAATAGACAACTGGTCGACCTCATTAGAAATAAAAACCCAAAAGATTAGATAGACAAACAAACAAACACATAAATGTGGAGAGAAGGGCAGTGCGCGCAGGAGCAAAGGTAAACAGCAGACAGACCTGAATCCTTATCTTTCCAAGGTCGACCTCAGAACTTTGTTCAGTTTGTCTCGGTGACGGATAATGGAAGGAAGGGCAGGCAAGTGGTTGACTTCATTTAAATAAACAAATAAAAAATAAGATAAACTCTCAGGAATAGATAAATAATAACAAAAAAATTGTAAAGTGGAGAAAGCGATAGCGCGCGAATGCACTCAAGCAAACACAAACAGCACAGCACGATGCGTATTTTTTTTAAAAATTGACAAAATAAATCAAAAATAAAAATAAGTGGGAAAGGCGAGAGTGCGCGAGCACACAGGAGCAAAGACAAGCAGCGCAGCTTGATGCATAGTAAAAAAAATAATAAATAGACAACTGGTCGACCTCATTAGAAATAAAAACCCAAAAGATAAGATAGACAAACAAACAAACACATAAATGTGGAAAGAAGGGCAGTGCGCGCAGGAGCAAAGGTAAACAGCAGACAGACCTGAATCCTTATCTTTCCAAGGTCGACCTCAGAACTTTGTTCAGTTTGTCTCGGTGACGGATAATGGAAGGAAGGGCAGGCAACTGGTCGACTTCATTTAAATAAACAAATAAAAAATAAGATAAACTCTCAGGAATAGATAAATAATAACAAAAAAATTGTAAAGTGGAGAAAGCGAGAGCGCGCGAATGCACTCAAGCAAACACAAACAGCACAGCACGATGCGTATTTTTTTTTAAAATTGAGAAAATAAATCAAAAATAAAAATAAGTGGAAAAGGCGAGTGTGCGCGAGCACACAGGAGCAAAGACAAGCAGCGCAGCTGGATGCGTAGTAACAAAAATAATAAATAGACAACTGGTCGACCTCAATAGAAATAAAAACCCAAAAGATTAGATAGACAAAGAAACAAACACATAAATGTGGAGAGAAGGGCAGTCCGTGCAGGAGCAAAGGTAAACAGCAGACAGACCTGAATCCTTACCTTTACAAGGTCGACCTCAGAACTTTGTTCAGTTTCTCTCGGTGACGGATAATGGAAGGAAGGGCAGGCAACTGGTCGACTTCATTTAAATAAACAAATAAAAAATGAGATAAACTCTCAGGAATAGATAAATAATAACAAAAAAATTGTAAAGTGGAGAAAGAGAGAGCGCGCGAATGCACTCAAGCAAACACAAACAGCACAACACGATGCGTATTTTTTTAAAAATTGACAAAATAAATCAAAAATAAATCAAAAATAAAAATAAGTGGAAAAGGCGAGAGTGCGCGAGCACACAGGAGCAAACACAAGCAGCGCAGCTTGATGCGTAGTAAAAAAAATAATAAATAGACAACTGGTCGACCTCATTAAAAATTAAAACCCAAAAGACTAGATAGACAAACAAGCAAACACATAAATGTGGAGAGAAGGGCAGTGCGCGCAGGAGCAAAGGTAAACAGCAGACAGACCTGAATCCTTATCTTTACAAGGTCGACCTCAGAACTTTGTTCAGTTTGTCTCGGTGACGGATAATGGAAGGAAGGGCAGGCAACTGGTCGACTTCATTTAAATAAACAAATAAAAAATAAGATAAACTCTCAGGAATAGATAAATAATTACAAAAAAATTGTAAAGTGGAGAAAGCGAGAGCGCGCGAATGCACTCAAGCAAACACAAACAGCACAGCACGATGCGTATTTTTTTTTAAATTGACAAAATAAATCAAAAATAAATCAAAAATAAAAATAAGTGGGAAAGGCGAGAGTGCGCGAGCACACAGGAGCAAAGACAAGCAGCGCAGCTTGATGCGTAGTAAAAAAAATAATAAATAGACAACTGGTCGACCTCATTAGAAATAAAAACCCAAAAGATAAGATAGACAAACAAACAAACACATAAATGTGGAGAGAAGGGCAGTGCGCGCAGGAGCAAAGGTAAACATCAGACAGACCTGAATCCTTATCTTTCCAACGTCGACCTCAGAACTTTGTTCAGTTTGTCTCGGTGACGGATAATGGAAGGAAGGGCAGGCAACAGGTCGACTTCATTTAAATAAACAAATAAAAAATAAGATAAACTCTCAGGAATAGATAAATAATAACAAAAAAATTGTAAAGTGGAGAAAGCGAGAGCGCGCGAATGCACTCAAGCAAACACAAACAGCACAGCACGATGCGTATTTTTTTTTTAAATTGAGAAAATAAATCAAAAATAAAAATAAGTGGAAATGGCGAGTGTACGCGAGCACACAGGAGCAAAGACAAGCAGCGCAGCTTGATGCGTAGTGACAAAAATAATAAATAGACAACTGGTCGACCTCAAGAAATAAAAACCCAAAAGATTAGATAGACAAAGAAACAAACACATAAATGTGGAGAGAAGGGCAGTCCGTGCAGGAGCAAAGGTAAACAGCAGACAGACCTGAATCCTTATCTTTACAAGGTCGACCTCAGAACTTTGTTCAGTTTCTCTCGGTGACGGATAATGGAAGGAAGGGCAGGCAACTGGTCGACTTCATTTAAATAAACAAATAAAAATAAGATAAACTCTCAGGAATAGATAAATAATAACAAAAAAATTGTAAAGTGGAGAAAGCGAGAGCGCGCGAATGCACTCAAGCAAACACAAACAGCACAGCACGATGCGTATTTTTTTAAAAATTGACAAAATAAATCAAAAAGAAATCAAAAATAAAAATAAGTGGAAAAGGCGAGAGTGCACGAGCACACAGGATCAAAGACAAGCCGCGCAGCTTGATGCGTAGTAAAAAAAATAATAAATAGACAACTGGTCGACCTCATTAGAAATAAAAACCCAAAAGATTAGATAGACAAACAAACAAACACATAAATGTGGAGAGAAGGGCAGTGCGGGCAGGAGCAAAGGTAAACAGCAGACAGACCTGAATCCTTATCTTTACAAGGTCGACCTCAGAACTTTGTTCAGTTTCTCTCGGTGACGGATAATGGAAGGAAGGGCAGGCAACTGGTCGACTTCATTTAAATAAACAAATAAAAAATAAGATAAACTCTCAGGAATAGATAAATAATAACAAAAAAATTGTAAAGTGGAGAAAGCGAGAGCGCGCGAATGCACTCAAGCAAACACAAACAGCACAGCACGATGCGTATTTTTTTTTAAAATTGACAAAATAAATCAAAAATAAAAATAAGTGGAAAAGGCGAGAGTGCGCTTGCACACAGGAGCAAAGACAAGCAGCGCAGCTTGATGCGTAGTAAAAAAAAATAATAAATAGACAACTGGTCGACCTCATGAGAAATAAAAACCCAAAAGATTAGATAGACAAACAAACAAACACATAAATATGGAGAGAAGGGCAGTGCGCGCAGGAGCAAAGGTAAACAGCAGACAGACCTGAATCCTTATCTTTACAAGGTCGACCTCAGAACTTTGTTCAGTTTGTCTCGGTGACGGATAATGGAAGGAAGGGTAGGCAACTGGTCGACATCATTTAAATAAACAAATAAAAAATAAGATAAACTCTCAGGAATAGATAAATAATAACAAAAAAATTGTAAAGTGGAGAAATGAGAGCGCGCGAATGCACTCAGGCAAACACAAACAGCACAGCAAGATGCGTATTTTTTTTTAAAATTGACAAAATAAATCAAAAATAAATCAAAAATAAAAATAAGTGGAGAAGGCGAGAGTGCGCGAGCACACAGGAGCAAAGACAAGCAGTGCAGCTTGATGCGTAGTAAAAAAAATAATAAATAGACAACTGGTCGACCTCATTAGAAATAAAAACCCAAAAGATTAGATAGACAAACAAACAAACACATCAATGTGGAGAGAAGGGCAGTGCGGGCAGGAGCAAAGGTAAACAGCAGACAGACCTGAATCCTTATCTTTACAAGGTCGACCTCAGAACTTTGTTCAGTTTGTCTCGGTGACGGATAATGGAAGGAAGGGCAGGCAACTGGTCGACTTCATTTAAATAAACAAATAAAAAATAAGTTAAACTCTCAGGAATAGATAAATAATAACAAAAAAATTGTAAAGTGGAGAAAGCGAGAGCGCGCGAATGCACTCAAGCAAACACAAACAGCACAGCACGATGCGTATTTTTTTTTAATTTGACAAAATAAATCAAAAATAAAAATAAGTGGAAAAGGCGAGAGTGCGCTTGCACACAGGAGCAAAGACAAGCAGCGCAGCTTGATGCGTAGTAAAAAAAATAATAAATAGACAACTGGTCGACCTCATTAGAAATAAAAACCCAAAAGATTAGATAGACAAACAAACAAACACATAAATGTGGAGAGAAGGGCAGTGCGCGCAGGAGCAAAGGTAAACAGCAGACAGACCTGAATCCTTATCTTTCCAAGGTCGACCTCAGAACTTTGTTCAGTTTGTCTCGGTGACGGATAATGGAAGGAAGGGCAGGCAAGTGGTTGACTTCATTTAAATAAACAAATAAAAAATAAGATAAACTCTCAGGAATAGATAAATAATAACAAAAAAATTGTAAAGTGGAGAAAGCGAGAGCGCGCGAATGCACTCAAGCAAACAAAAACAGCACAGCACGATGCGTATTTTTTTTTTAAATTGAAAAAATAAATCAAAAATAAAAATAAGTGGAAAAGGCGAGAGTGCGCGAGCACACAGGAGCAAAGACAAGCAGCGCAGCTTGATGCGTAGTAAAAAAAATAATAAATAGACAACTGGTCGACCTCATTAGAAATAAAAACCCAAAAGATTAGATAGACAAACAAACAAACACATAAATGTGGAGAGAATGGCAGTGCGCGCAGGAGCAAAGGTAAACAGCAGACAGACCTGAATGCTTATCTTTACAAGGTCGACCTCAGAACTTTGATCAGTTTGTCTCGGTGACGGATAATGGAAGGAAGGGCAGGCAACTGGTCGACTTCATTTAAATAAACAAATAAAAAATAAGATAAACTCTCAGGAATAGATAAATAATAACAAAAAATTGTAAAGTGGAGAAAGCGAGAGCGCGCGAATGCACTCAAGCAAACACAAACAGCACAGCACGATGCGTATTTTTTTTAAATTGAAAAAATAAATCAAAAATAAAAATAAGTGGAAAAGGCGAGAGTGCGCGAGCACACAGGAGCAAAGACAAGCACCGCAGCTTGATGCGTAGTAACAAAAATAATAAATAGACAACTGGTCGACCTCAATAGAAATAAAAACCCAAAAGATTAGATAGACAAACAAACAAACACTTAAATGTGGAGAGAAGGGCAGTGCGGACAGGAGCAAAGGTAAACAGCAGACAGACCTGAATCCTTATCTTTACAAGGTCGACCTCAGAACTTTGTTCAGTTTCTCTCGGTGACGGATAATGGAAGGAAGGGCAGGCAACTGGTCGACTTCATTTAAATAAACAAATAAAAAATAAGATAAACTCTCAGGAATAGATAAATAATAACAAAAAAATTGTAAAGTGGAGAAATCGAGAGCGCGCGAATGCACTCAAGCAAACACAAACAGCACAGCACGATGCGTATTTTTTTTTAAAATTGAAAAAATAAATCAAAAATAAAAATAAGTGGAAAAGGCGAGAGTGCGCTTGCACAAAGGAGCAAAGACAAGCAGCGAGCGTGATGCGTAGTAAAAAAAAATAATAAATAGACAACTGGTCGACCTCATGAGAAATAAAAACCCAAAAGATTAGATAGACAAACAAACAAACACATAAATATGGAGAGAAGGGCAGTGCGCGCAGGAGCAAAGGTAAACAGCAGACAGACCTGAATCCTTATCTTTACAAGGTCGACCTCAGAACTTTGTTCAGTTTGTCTCGGTGACGGATAATGGAAGGAAGGGTAGGCAACTGGTCGACTTCATTTAAATAAACAAATAAAAAATAAGATAAACTCTCAGGAATAGATAAATAATAACAAAATCATTGTAAAGTGGAGAAATGAGAGCGCGCGAATGCACTCAGGCAAACACAAACAGCACAGCAAGATGCGTATTTTTTTTTAAATTGACAAAATAAATCAAAAATAAATCAAAAATAAAAATAAGTGGAGAAGGCGAGAGTGCGCGAGCACACAGGAGCAAAGACAAGCAGTGCAGCTTGATGCGTAGTAAAAAAAATAATAAATAGACAACTGGTCGACCTCATTAGAAATAAAAACCCAAAAGATTAGATAGACAAACAAACAAACACATCAATGTGGAGAGAAGGGCAGTGCGGGCAGGAGCAAAGGTAAACAGCAGACAGACCTGAATCCTTATCTTTACAAGGTCGACCTCAGAACTTTGTTCAGTTTGTCTCGGTGACGGATAATGGAAGGAAGGGCAGGCAACTGGTCGACTTCATTTAAATAAACAAATAAAAAATAAGTTAAACTCTCAGGAATAGATAAATAATAACAAAAAAATTGTAAAGTGGAGAAAGCGAGAGCGCGCGAATGCACTCAAGCAAACACAAACAGCACAGCACGATGCGTATTTTTTTTAAATTGACAAAATAAATCAAAAATAAATCAAAAATAAAAATAAGTGGAAAAGGCGAGAGTGCGCGAGCACACAGGAGCAAAGACAAGCAGCGCAGCTTGATGCGTAGTAAAAAAAATAATAAATAGTCAACTGGTCGACCTCATTAGAAATAAAAACCCAAAAGATTAGATAGACAAACAAACAAACACATAAATGTGGAGAGAAGGGCAGTGCGCGCAGGAGCAAAGGTAAACAGCAGACAGACCTGAATCCTTATCTTTACATGGTCGACCTCAGAACTTTGTTCAGTTTGTCTCGGTGACGGATAATGGAAGGAAGGGCAGGCAACTGGTGGACTTCATTTAAATAAACAAATAAAAAATAAGATAAACTCTCAGGAATAGATAAATAATAACAAAAAAATTGTAAAGTGGAGAAAGCGAGAGCGCGCGAATGCACTCAAGCAAACACAAACAGCACAGCACGATGCGTATTTTTTTTTAAATTGACAAAATATATCAAAAATAAATCAAAAATAAAAATAAGTGGAAAAGGCGAGAGTGCGCGAGCACACAGGAGCAAAGACAAGCAGCGCAGCTTGATGCGTAGTAAAAAAAATAATAAATAGACAACTGGTCGACCTCATTAGAAATAAAAACCCAAAAGATTAGATAGACAAACAAACAAACACATAAATGTGGAGAGAATGGCATTGCGCGCAGGAGCAAAGGTAAACAGCAGACAGACCTGAATCCTTATCTTTACAAGGTCGACCTCAGAACTTTGCTCAGTCTGTCTCGGTGACGGATAATGGAAGGAAGGGCAGGCAACTGGTCGACTTCTTTTAAATAAAAAAATAAAAAATAAGATAAACTCTCAGGAATAGATAAATAATAACAAAAAAATTGTAAAGTGGAGAAAGCGAGAGCGCGCGAATGCACTCAAGCAAACACAAACAGCACAGCACGATGCGTATTTTTTTTAAAAATTGACAAAATAAATCAAAAATAAATCAAAAATAAAAATAAGTGGGAAAGGCGAGAGTGCGCGAGCACACAGGAGCAAAGACAAGCAGCGCAGCTTGATGCGTAGTAAAAAAAATAATAAATAGATAACTGGTCGACCTCATTTGAAATAAAAACACAAAAGATTAGATAGACAAACAAACAAACACATAAATGTGGAGAGAAGGGCAGTGCGCGCAGGAGCAAAGGTAAACAGCAGACAGACCTGAATCCTTATCTTTACAAGGTCGACCTCAGAACTTTGTTCAGTTTGTCTCGGTGACGGATAATGGAAGGAAGGGCAGGCAACTGGTCGACTTCATTTAAATAAACAAATAAAAAATAAGATAAACTCTCAGGAATAGATAAATAATAACAAAAAAATTGTAAATTGGAGAAAGCGAGAGCGCGCGAATGCACTCAAGCAAACACAAACAGCACAGCACGATGCGTATTTTTTTTTAAATTGACAAAATATATCAAAAATAAATCAAAAATAAAAATAAGTGGAAAAGGCGAGAGTGCACGAGCACACAGGAGCAAAGACAAGCAGCGCAGCTTGATGCGTAGTAAAAAAAATAATAAATAGACAACTGGTCGACCTCATTAGAAATAAAAACCCAAAAGATTAGATAGACAAACAAACAAACACATAAATGTGGAGAGAATGGCATTGCACGCAGGAGCATAGGTAAACAGCAGACAGACCTGAATCCTTATCTTTACAAGGTCGACCTCAGAACTTTGCTCAGTCTGTCTCGGTGACGGATAATGGAAGGAAGGGCAGGCAACTGGTCGACTTCTTTTAAATAAAAAAATAAAAAATAAGATAAACTCTCAGGAATAGATAAATAATAACAAAAAAATTGTAAAGTGGAGAAAGCGAGAGCGCGCGAATGCACTGAAGGAAACACAAACAGCACAGCACGATGCGTATTTTTTTAAATTGACAAAATAAATCAAAAATAAAAATAAGTGGAAAAGGCGAGAGTGAGCGAGCACACAGGAGCAAAGACAAGCAGCGCTGCTGGATGCGTAGTAAAAAAAATAATGAATAGACAATTGGTCGACCTCATTAGAAATAAAAACCCAAAAGATTAGATAGACAAACAAACAAACACATAAATGTGGAGAGAAGGGCAGTGCGCGCAGGAGCAAAGGTAAACAGCAGACAGACCTGAATCCTTATCTTTACAAGGTCGACATCAGAACTTTGTTCAGTTTGTCTCGGTGACGGATAATGGAAGGAAGGGCAGGCAACTGGTCGACTTCATTTAAATAAACAAATAAAAAATAAGATAAACTCTCAGGAATAGATAAATAATAACAAAAAAATTGTAAAGTGGAGAAAGCGAGAGCGCGCGAATGCACTCAAACAAACACAAACAGCACAGCACGATGCGTATTTTTTTTAAATTGAAAAAATAAATCAAAAATAAAAATAAGTGGAAAAGGCGAGAGTGCGCGATCACACAGGAGCAAAGACAAGCAGCGCAGCTTGATGCGTAGTAAACAAAATAATAAATAGACAACTGGTCGACCTCATTAGAAATAAAAACCCAAAAGATTAGTTAGACAAACAAACAAACACATAAATGTGGAGAGAAGGGCACTGCGCGCAGGAGCAAAGGTAAACAGCAGACAGACCTGAATCCTTATCTTTACAAGGTCAACCTCAGAACTTTGTTCAGTTTGTCTCGGTGACGGATAATGGAAGGAAGGGCAGACAACTGGTCGACTTCATTTAAATAAACAAATAGAAAATAAGATAAACTCTCAGGAATTGATAAATAATAACAAAAAAAATGTAAAGTGGAGAAAGCGAGAGCGCGCGAATGCACTCAATCAAACACAAACAGCACAGCACGATGCGTATTTTTTTTTTACTTGACAAAATAAATCAAAATAAATCAAAAATAAAAATAAGTGGAAAAGGCGAGAGTGCGCGATCACACAGGAGCAAAGACAAGCAGCGCAGCTTGATTCGTAGTAAAAAAAAAAAAATAAATAGACAACTGGTCGACCTCATTAGAAATAAAAGCCCAAAAGATTAGATAGACAAACAAACAAACACATAAATGTGGAGAGAAGGGCAGTACGCGCAGGAGCAAAGGTAAACAGCAGACAGACCTGAATCCTTATCTTTACAAGGTCGACCTCAGAACTTTGTTCAGTTTGTCTCGGTGACGGATAATGGAAGGAAGGGCAGGCAACTGGTCGACTTCATTTAAATAAACAAATAAAAAATAAGATAAACTCTCAGGAATAGATAAATAATAACAAAAAAATTGTAAAGTGGAGAAAGCGAGAGCGCGCGAATGCACTCAAGCAAACACAAACAGCACAGCACGATGCATATTTTTTTTAATTGACAAAATAAATCAAAAATAAATCAAAACTAAAAATAAGTGGAAAAGGCGAGAGTGCGCGAGCACACAGGAGCAAAGACAAGCAGCGCAGCTTGATGCGTAGTAAAAAAAAAAATAAATAGACAAATGGTCGACCTCATTAGAAATAAAAACCCAAAAGATTAGATAGACAAACAAACAAACACATAAATGTGGAGAGAAGGGCAGTGCGCGCAGGAGCAAAGGTAAACAGCAGACAGACCTGAATCCTTATCTTTACAAGGTCGACCTCAGAACTTTATTCAGTTTGTCTCGATGACGGATAATGGAAGGAAGGGCAGGGAACTGGTCGACTTCATTTAAATAAACAAATAAAAAATAAGATAAACTCTCAGGAATAGATAAATAATAACAAAAAAATTGTAAAGTGGAGAAAGCGAGAGCGCGCGAATGCACTCAAGCAAACACAAACAGCACAGCACGATGCGTATTTTTTTTAAATTGACAATGTAAATCAAAAATAAATCAAAAATAAAAATAAGTGGAAAAGGCGAGAGTGCGCGAGCACACAGGAGCAAAGACAAGCAGCGCAGCTTGATGGGTAGTAAAAAAAATAATAAATAGACAACTGGTCGACCTCATTAGAAATAAAAACCCAAAAGATTAGAAAGACAAACAAACAAACACATAAATGTGGAGAGATGGGCAGTGCGCGCAGGAGCAAAGGTAAACAGCAGACAGACCTGAATCCTTATCTTTACAAGGTCGACCTCAGAACTTTGTTCAGTTTGTCTCGGTGACGGATAATGGAAGGAAGGGCAGGCAACTGGTCGACTTCATTTAAATAAACAAATAAAAAATAAGATAAACTCTCAGGAATAGATAAATAATAACAAAAAAATTGTAAAGTGGAGAAAGCGATGGAGCGAGGCGAATGCACTCAAGCAAACACAAACAGCACAGCAGGATGCGTATTTTTTTTAAAATTGACAAATAAATCAAAAATAAGTCAAAAATAAAAATAAGTGGAAAAGGCGAGAGTGGGTGAGCACACAGGAGCAAGACAAGCAGCGCAGCTTGATGCGTAGTAAAAAAAATAATAAATAGACAACTGGTCGACCTCATTAGAAATAAAAACCCAAAAGATTAGATAGACAAACAAACAAACACATAAATGTGGAGAGAAGGGCAGTGCGCGCAGGAGCAAAGGTAAACAGCAGACAGACCTGAATCCTTATCTTTACAAGGTCGACCTCAGAACTTTGTTCAGTTTGTCTCGGTGACGGATAATGAAGGAAGGGCAGGCAACTGGTCGACTTCATTTAAATAAACAAATAAAAAATAAGATAAACTCTCAGGAATAGATAAATAATAACAAAGAATTGTAAAGTGGAGAAAGCGAGAGCACGCGAATGCACTCAAGCAAACACAAACAGCACAGCACTATGCGTATTTTTATTTTAAATTGACAAATAAATCAAAAATAAATCAAAAATAAAAATAAGTGGAAAAGGCGAGAGTGCGCGAGCACACAGGAGCAAAGACAAGCAGCGCAGCTTGATGCGTAGTAAAAAAAATAATAAATAGACAAACTGGTCGACCTCATTAGAAATAAAAACCCAAAAGATTAGATAGACAAACAAACAAACACATAAATGTGGAGAGAAGGGCAGTGCGCGCAGGAGCAAAGGTAAACAGCAGACAGACCTGAATCCTTATCTTTACATGGTCGACCTCAGAACTTTGTTCAGTTTGTCTCGGTGACGGATAATGGAAGGAAGGGCAGGCAACTGGTCGACTTCATTAAATAAACAAATAAAAAATAAGATAAACTCTCAGGAATAGATAATAATAACAAAAAAATTGTAAAGTGGAGAAAGCGAGAGCGCGCGAATGCACTGAAGCAAACACAAACAGCACAGCACGATGCGTATTTTTTTTAAATTGACAAAATAAATCAAAAATAAAAATAAGTGGAAAAGGCGAGAGTGCGCGAGCACACAGGAGCAAAGACAAGCAGCGCAGCTTGATGCGTAGTAAAAAAAATAATAAATAGACAACTGGTCGACCTCATTAGAAATAAAAACCCAAAAGATTAGTTAGACAAACAAACAAACACATAAATGTGAGAGAAGGGCACTGCGCGCAGGAGCAAAGGTAAACAGCAGACAGACCTGAATCCTTATCTTTTACAAGGTCAACCTCAGAACTTTGTTCAGTTTGTCTCGGTGACGGATAATGGAAGGAAGGGCAGACAACTGGTCGACTTCATTTAAATAAACAAATAGAAAATAAGATAAACCTCAGGAAATTGATAAATAATACAAAAAAAAATGTAAAGTGGAGAAAGCGAGAGCGCGCGAAATGCACTGAAGCAAACACAAACAGCACAGCACGATGCGTATTTTTTTTAAATTGACAAAATAAATCAAAAATAAAAATAAGTGGAAAAGGCGAGAAGTGCGCGAGCACACAGGAGCAAAGACAAGCAGCGCAGCTTGATGCGTAGTAAAACAAAATAATAAATAGACAACTGGTCGACCTCATTAGAAAATAAAAACACAAAAGATTAGTTAGACAAACAAACAAACACATGAATGTGGAGAGAAGGGCACTGCGCGCAGGAGCAAAGGTAAACAGCAGACAGACCTGAATCCTTATCTTTACCAAGGTCAACCTCAGAACTTTGTCAGTTTGTCTCGGTGACGGATAATGGAAGGAAGGGCAGACAACTGGTCGACTTCATTTAAATAAAAAATAGAAAATAAGATAAACTCTCAGGAATTGATAAATAATAACAAAAAAATGTAAGTGGAGAAAGCGAGAGCGCGCGAATGCACTCAATCAAACACAAACAGCACAGCACGATGCGTATTTTTTTTTTACTTGACAAAATAAATCAAAATAAATCAAAAATAAAAAATAAGTGGAAAAGGCGAGAGTGCGCGATCACACAGGAGCAAAGACAAGCAGCGCAGCTTGATGCGTAGTAAAAAAAATAATAATAGTCAACTGGTCGACCTCATTAGAAATAAAAACCAAAAGATTAGATAGACAAACCAAACAAACACATAAATGTGGAGAGAAGGGCAGTGCGCGCAGGAGCAAAGTAAACAGCAGACAGACCTGAATCCTTATCTTTACATGGTCGACCTCAGAACTTTGTTCAGTTTGTCTCGGTGACGGATAATGGAAGGAAGGGCAGGCAACTGGTGGACTTCATTTAAATAAACAAATAAAAAATAAGATAAACTCTCAGGAATAGATAAATAATAACAAAAAAATTGTAAAGTGAGAAAGCGAGAGCGCGCGAATGCACTCAAGCAACACAAACAGCACAGCACGATGCGTATTTTTTTTAAATTGACAAAATATATCAAAAATAAATCAAAAATAAAAATAAGTGGAAAAGGCGAGAGTGCGCGAGCACACTGGAGCAAAGACAAGCAGCGCAGCTTGAAGGGTAGTAAAAAAAATAATAAATAGACAACTGGTCGACCTCATTAGAAATAAAAACCCAAAAGATTAGAAAGACAAACAAACAAACACATAAATGTGGAGAGATGGGCAGTGCGCGCAGGAGCAAAGGTAAACAGCAGACAGACCTGAATCCTTATCTTTACAAGGTCGACCTCAGAACTTTGTTCAGTTTGTCTCGGTGACGGATAATGGAAGGAAGGGCAGGCAACTGGTCGACTTCATTTAAATAAACAAATAAAAAATAAGATAAACTCTCAGGAATAGATAAATAATAACAAAAAAATTGTAAAGTGGAGAAAGCGAGAGCGCGCGAATGCACTCAAGCAAACACAAACAGCACAGCAGGATGCGTATTTTTTTTTAAAATTGACAAAATAAATCAAAAATAAGTCAAAAATAAAATAAGTGGAAAAGGCGAGAGTGGGTTGAGCACACAGGAGCAAGACAAGCAGCGCAGCTTGATGCGTAGTAAAAAAAATAATAAATAGACAAATGGTCGACCTCATTAGAAATAAAAACCCAAAGATTAGATAGACAAACAAACAAACACATAAATGTGGAGAGAAGGGCCGTGCGCGGCAGGAGCAAAGGTAAACAGCAGACAGACCTGAATCCTTATCTTTACAAGGTCGACCTCAGAACTTTGTTCAGTTTGTCTCGGTGACGGATAATGAAGGAAGGGCAGGCAACTGGTCGACATCATTTAATAAACAAATAAAAAATAAGATAAACTCTCAGGAATAGATAAATAATAACAAAGAATTGTAAAGTGGAGAAAGCGGAGAGCACGCGAATGCACTCAAGCAAACACAAACAGCACAGCACTATGCGTATTTTTATTTTAAATTGACAAAATAAATCAAAAATAATCAAAAATAAAAATAAGTGGAAAAGGCGAGAGTGCGCGAGCACACAGGAGCAAAGACAAGCAGCGCAGCTTGATGCGTAGTAAAAAAAATAATAAATAGACAACTGGTCGACCTCATTAGAAATAAAAACCCAAAAGATTAGATGAACAAACAAACAAACACATAAATGTGGGAGAGAAGGGCAGTGCGCGCAGGAGCAAGGTAAACAGCAGACAGACCTGAATCCTTATCTTTTACAAGGTCGACCTCAGAACTTTGTTCAGTTTGTCTCGGTGACGGATAATGGAAGGAAGGGCAGGCAACTGGTCGACTTCATTTAAATAAACAAATAAAAAAATAAGATAAACTCTCAGGAATAGATAAATAATAACAAAAAAATTGTAAAGTGGAGAAAGCGAGAGCGCGCGAATGCACTGAAGCAAACACAAACAGCACAGCACGATGCGTATTTTTTTTAAATTGACAAAATAAATCAAAAATAAAAATAAGTGGAAAAGGCGAGAGTGCGCGAGCACACAGGAGCAAAGACAAGCAGCGCAGCTTGATGCGTAGTAAAAAAATAATAAATAGACAACTGTCGTCCTCATTAGAAATAAAAACCCAAAAGATTAGTTAGACAAACAAACAAACACATAAATGTGGAGAGAAGGGCACTGCGCGCAGGAGCAAAGGTAAACAGCAGACAGACCTGAATCCTTATCTTTACAAGGTCCAACCTCAGAACTTTGTTCAGTTTGTCTCGGTGACGGATAATGGAAGGAAGGGCAGACAACTGGTCGACTTCATTTAAATAAACAAATAGAAAATAAGATAAACTCTCAGAATTGATAATAATAACAAAAAAAATGTAAAGTGGAGAAAGCGAGAGCGCGCGAATGCACTGAAGCAAACACAAACAGCACAGCACGATGCGTATTTTTTTTAAATTGAAAAAATAAATCAAAAATAAAAATAAGTGGAAAAGGCGAGAGTGCGCGAGCACACAGGAGCAAAGACAAGCACGCAGCTTGATGCGTAGTAAACAAAATAATAAATAGACAACTGGTCGACCTCATTAGAAATAAAAACACAAAGATTAGTTAGACAAACAAACAAACACATGAATGTGGAGAGAAGGGCACTGCGCGCAGGAGCAAAGGTAAACAGCAGACAGACCTGAATCCTTATCTTTACAAGGTCAACCTCAGAACTTTGTTCAGTTTGTCTCGGTGACGGATAATGGAAGGAAGGGCAGACAACTGGTCGACTTCATTTAAATAAACAAATAGAAAATAAGATAAACTCTCAGGAATTGATAAATAATAACAAAAAAATGTAAAGTGGAGAAAGCGAGAGCGCGCGAATGCACTCAATCAAACACAAACAGCACAGCACGATGCGTATTTTTTTTTTACTTGACAAAATAAATCAAAATAAATCAAAATAAAATAAGTGGAAAAGGCGAGAGTGCGCGATCACACAGGAGCAAAGACAAGCAGCGCAGCTTGATGCGTAGAAAAAAAATAATAAATAGTCAACTGGTCGACCTCATTAGAAATAAAAACCCAAAAGATTAGATAGACAAACAAACAAACACATAAATGTGAGAGAAGGGCAGTGCGCGCAGGAGCAAAGGTAAACAGCAGACAGACCTGAATCCTTATCTTTACATGGTCGACCTCAGAACTTGTTCAGTTTGTCTCGGTGACGGATAATGGAAGGAAGGGCAGGCAACTGGTGGACTTCATTAAATAAACAAATAAAAAATAAGATAAACTCTCAGGAATAGATAAATAATAACAAAAAAATTGTAAAGTGGAGAAAGCGAGAGCGCGGCGAATGCACTCAAGCAAACACAAACAGCACAGCACGATGCGTAATTTTTTTTTAAATTGACAAAATATATCAAAATAAATCAAAATAAAAATAAGTGGAAAAGGCGAGAGTGCGCGAGCACACCAGGAGCAAAGACAAGCAGCGCAGCTTGATGCGTAGTAAAAAAAATAATAAATAGACAACTGGTCGACCTCATTAGAAATAAAAACCCAAAAGATTAGATAGACAAACAAACAAACACATAAATGTGGAGAGAATGGCATTGCGCGCAGGAGCAAAGGTAAACAGCAGACAGACCTGAATCCTTATCTTTACAAGGTCGACCTCAGAACTTTGCTCAGTCTGTCTCGGTGACGGTAATGGAAGGAAGGGCAGGCAACTGGTCGACTTCTTTTAAATAAAAAAATAAAAAATAAGATAAACTCTCAGGAATAGATAAATAATAACAAAAAAATTGTAAAGTGGGAGAAAGCGAGAGCGCGCGAATGCACTCAAGCAAACACAAACAGCACAGCACGATTGCGTATTTTTTTTAAAAATTGACAAAATAAATCAAAAATAAATCAAAAATAAAAAAAGTGGGAAAGGCGAGAGTGCGCGAGCACACAGGAGCAAAGACAAGCAGCGCAGGCTTGATGCGTAGTAAAAAAAATAATAAA
>NW_025958186.1:0-72486 GCF_023159225.1 Perognathus longimembris pacificus | reverse complement strand
ATTTATGTGTATGTTTGTTTGTCTATCTAATCTTTTGGGTTTTTATTTCTAATGAGGTCGACCAGTTGTCTATTTATTATTTTTTTTACTACGCATCAAGCTGCGCTGCTTGTCTTTGCTCCTGTGTGCTCGCGCACTCACGCCTTTTCCACTTATTTTTATTTTTGATTTATTTTTGATTTATTTTGTCAATTTTAAAAAAAAAATAGGCATCGTGCTGTGCTGTTTGTGTTTGCTTGAGTGCATTCGCGCGCTCTCGCTTTCTCCACTTTACAATGTTTTTGTTATTATTTATCTATTCCTGAGAGTTTATCTTATTTTTTATTTGTTTATTTAAATGAAGTCGACCAGTTGCCTGCCCTTCCTTCCATTATCCGTCACCGAGACAAACTGAACAAAGTTCTGAGGTCGACCTTGTAAAGATAAGGATTCAGGTCTGTCTGCTGTTTACCTATGCTCCTGCCCGCACTGCCCTTCTCTCCACATGTACGTGTTTGTTTGTTTGTCTATCTAATCTTTTGGGTTTTTATTTCTAATGAGGTCGACCAGTTGTCTATTTATTATTTTTTTTACTATGCATCAAGCTGCGCTGCTTGTCTTTGCTCCTGTGTGCTCGCGCACTCTCCGCCTTTTCCACTTATTTTTTTTTGATTTATTTTTGATTTATTTTGTCAATTTAAAAAAAATACGCATCGTGCTGTGCTGTTTGTGTTTGCTTGAGTGCATTCGCGCGCTCTCGCTTTCTCCACTTTACAATTTTTTTGTTATTATTTATCTATTCCTGAGAGTTTATCTTATTTTTTATTTGTTTATTTAAATGAAGTCGACCAGTTGCCTGCCCTTCCTTCCATTATCCGTCACCGAGACAAAATGAACAAAGTTCTGAGGTCGACCTTGTAAAGATAAGGATTCAGGTCTGCCTGCTGCTAACCTTTGCTCCTGCGCGCACTGCCCTTCTCTCCACATTTATGTGTTTGTTTGTTTGTCTATCTAATCTTTTGGGTTTTTATTTCTAATGAGGTCGACCAGTTGTCTATTTATTACTTTTTTTTACTACGCATCAAGCTGCGCTGCTTGTCTTTGCTCCTGTGTGCTCGCGCACTCTCGCCTTTTCCACTTATTTTTATTTTTGATTTATTTTTGATTTATTTTGTCAATTTTTAAAAAAAATACGCATCGTGCTGTGCTGTTTGTGTTTGCTTGAGTGCATTCGCGCGCTCTCGCTTTCTGCACTTTACAATTTTTTTGTTATTATTTATCTATTCCTGAGAGTTTATCTTATTTTTTATTTGTTTATTTAAATGAAGTCGACCAGTTGCCTGCCCTTCCTTCCATTATCCGTCACCGAGACAAACTGAACAAAGTTCTGAGGTCGACCTTGTAAACATAAGGATTCAGGTCTGTCTGCTGTTTACATTTGCTCCTGGGCACACTGCCCTTCTCTCCACATTTATGTGTTTGTTTGTTTGTCTATCTAATCTTTTGGGTTTTTATTTCTAATGAGGTCGACCAGTTGTCTATTTATTATTTTTTTTACTACGCATCAAGCTGCGCTGCTTGTCTTTGCTCCTGTGTGCTCGCGCACTCTCGCCTTTTCCACTTATTTTTGTTTTTGTTTTTGTTTTTTTTTTGGCCAGTCCTGGGCCTTGGACTCAGGGCCGGAGCACCGTCCCTGGGTTCTTCCCGCTCAAGGCTAGCACTCTGCCACTTGAGCCACAGCGCCGCTTCTGGCCGTTTCTGTATATGTGGTGCTGGGGAATCGAACCTAGGGCCTCGTGTATCCGAGGCAGGCACTCTTGCCACTAGGCTATATCCCCAGCCCTTTTCCACTTATTTTTATTTTTGATTTATTTTTGATTTATTTTGTCAATTTAAAAAAAAATACGCATCGTGCTGTGCTGTTTGTGTTTGCTTGAGTGCATTCGCGCGCTCTCGCTGTCTCCACTTTACAATTTTTTTGTTATTATTTATCTATTCCTGAGAGTTTATCTTATTTTTTATTTGTTTATTTAAATGAAGTCGACCAGTTGCCTGCCCTTCCTTCCATTATCCGTCACCGAGACAAACTGAACAAAGTTCTGAGGTCGACCTTGTAAAGATAAGGATTCAGGTCTGTCTGCTGTTTACCTTTGCTCCTGAGCGCACTGCCCTTCTCTCCACATTTATGTGTTTGTTTGTTTGTCTATCTAATCTTTTGGGTTTTTATTTCTAATGAGGTCGACCAGTTGTCTATTTATTATTTTTTTTTACTACGCATCAAGCTGCGCTGCTTGTCTTTGCTCCTGTGTGCTCGCGCACTCTCGCCTTTTCCACTTATTTTTATTTTTTTATTTATTTTTGATTTATTTTGTCAATTTAAAAAAAAATACGCATCGTGCTGTGCTGTTTGTGTTTGCTTGAGTGCATTCCCGCGCTCTCGCTTTCTGCACTTTACAATTTTTTTGTTATTATTTATCTATTCCTGAGAGTTTATCTTATTTTTTATTTGTTTATTTAAATGAAGTCGACCAGTTGCCTGCCCTTCCTTCCATTATCCCTCACCGAGACAAACTGAACAAAGTTCTGAGGTCGACCTTGTAAAGATAAGGATTCAGGTCTGTCTGCTGTTTACCTTTGCTCCTGCGCGCACTGCCCTTCTCTCCACATTTATGTGTTTGTTTGTTTGTCTATCTAATCTTTTGGGTTTTTATTTCTAATGAGGTCGACCAGTTGTCTATTTATTATTTTTTTTTACTACGCATCAAGCTGCGCTGCTTGTCTTTGCTCCTGTGTGCTCGCACACTCTCGCCTTTTCCACTTATTTTTATTTTTGATTTATTTTTGATTTATTATGTCAATTTTAAAAAAAATACGCATCGTGCTGTGCTGTTTGTGTTTGCTTGAGTTCATTCGCGCGCTCTCGCTTTCTGCACTTTACAATTTTTTTGTTATTATTTATCTATTCCTGAGAGTTTATCTTATTTTTTATTTGTTTATTTAAATGAAGTCGACCAGTTGCCTGCCCTTCCTTCCATTATCCGTCACCGAGACAAACTGAACAAAGTTCTGAGGTCGACCTTGTAAAGATAAGGATTCAGGTCTGTATGCTGTTTACATTTGCTCCTGCGCGCACTGCCCTTCTCTCCACATTTATGTGTTTGTTTGTTTGTCTATCTAATCTTTTGGTTTTTATTTCTAATGAGGTCGACCAGTTGTCTATTTATTATTTTTTTTACTACGCATCAAGCTGCGCTGCTTGTCTTTGCTCCTGTGTGCTCGCGCACTCTCGCCTTTTCCACTTATTTTTGTTTTTGTTTTTTTTTTTTTTTTTTGGCCAGTCCTGGGCCTTGGACTCAGGGCCGGAACACCGTCCCTGGGTTCTTCCCGCTCAAGGCTAGCACTCTGCCACTTGAGCCACAGCGCCGCTTCTGGCCGTTTTCTGTATATGTGGTGCTGGGGTATCGAACCTAGGGCCTCGTGTATCCGAGGCAGGCACTCTTGCCACTAGGCTATATCCCCAGCCCTTTTCCACTTATTTTTATTTTTGATTTATTTTTGATTTATTTTGTCAATTTTAAAAAAAAATACGCATCGTGCTGTGCTGTTTGTGTTTGCTTGAGTGCATTCGCGTGCTCTCGCTTTCTGCACTTTACAATTTTTTTGTTATTATTTATCTATTCCTGAGAGTTTATCTTATTTTTTATTTGTTTATTTAAATGAAGTCGACCAGTTGCCTGCCCTTCCTTCCATTATCCGTCACCGAGACAAACTGAACAACGTTCTGAGGTCGACCTTGTAAAGATAAGGATTCAGGTCTGTCTGCTGTTTACCTTTGCTCCTGCGCGCACTGCCCTTCTCTCCACATTTATGTGTTTGTTTGTTTGTCTATCTAATCTTTTGGGTTTTTATTTCTAATGAGGTCGACCAGTTGTCTAATTATTATTTTTTTTACTACGCATCAAGCTGCGCTGCTTGTCTTTGCTCCTGTGTGCTCGCGCACTCTCGCCTTTTCCACTTATTTTTGTTTTTGTTTTTTTTTTTTTTTTGGCCAGTCCTGGGCCTTGGACTCAGGGCCGGAGCACCGTCCCTGGGTTCTTCCCGCTCAAGGCTAGCACTCTGCCACTTGAGCCACAGCGCCGCTTCTGGCCGTTTTCTGTATATGTGGTGCTGGGGAATCGAACCTAGGGCCTCGTGTATCCGAGGCAGGCACTCTTGCCACTAGGCTATATCCCCAGCCCTTTTCCACTTATTTTTATTTTTGATTTATTTTTGATTTATTTTGTCAATTTTAAAAAAAAATACGCATCGTGCTGTGCTGTTTGTGTTTGCTTGAGTGCATTCGCGCGCTCTCGCTTTCTCCACTTTACAATTTTTTTTGTTATTATTTATCTATTCCTGAGAGTTTATCTTATTTTTTATTTGTTTATTTAAATGAAGTCGACCAGTTGCCTGCCCTTCCTTCCATTATCCGTCACCGAGACAAACTGAACAAAGTTCTGAGGTCGACCTTGTAAAGATAAGGATTCAGGTCTGTCTGCTGTTTACCTTTGCTCCTGAGCGCACTGTCCTTCTCTCCACATTTATGTGTTTGTTTGTTTGTCTATCTAATCTTTTGGGTTTTTATTTCTAATGAGGTCGACCAGTTGTCTATTTATTATTTTTTTTTACTACGCATCAAGCTGCGCTGCTTGTCTTTGCTCCTGTGTGCTCGCGCACTCTCGCCTTTTCCACTTATTTTTATTTTTTATTTATTTTTGATTTATTTTGTCAATTTAAAAAAAAATACGCATCGTGCTGTGCTGTTTGTGTTTGCTTGAGTGCATTCCCCGCGCTCTCGCTTTCTGCACTTTACAATTTTTTTGTTATTATTTATCTATTCCTGAGAGTTTATCTTATTTTTTATTTGTTTATTTAAATGAAGTCGACCAGTTGCCTGCCCTTCCTTCCATTATCCCTCACCGAGACAAACTGAACAAAGTTCTGAGGTCGACCTTGTAAAGTTAAGGATTCAGGTCTGTCTGCTGTTTACCTTTGCTCCTGCGCGCACTGCCCTTCTCTCCACATTTATGTGTTTGTTTGTTTGTCTATCTAATCTTTTGGGTTTTTATTTCTAATGAGGTCGACCAGTTGTCTATTTATTTTTTTTTTTTACTACGCATCAAGCTGCGCTGCTTGTCTTTGCTCCTGTGTGCTCGCGCACTCTCGCCTTTTCCCACTTATTTTTATTTTTGATTTATTTTTGATTTATTATGTCAATTTAAAAAAAAATACGCATCGTGCTGTGCTGTTTGTGTTTACTTGAGTGCATTCGCGCCATCTCGCTTTCTCCACTTTACAATTTTTTTGTTATTATTTATCTATTCCTGAGAGTTTATCTTATTTTTTTATTTGTTTATTTAAATGAAGTCGACCAGTTGCCTGCCCTTCCTTCCATTATCCGTCACCGAGACAAACTGAACAGAGTTCTGAGGTCGACTTTGTAAAGATAAGTATTCAGGTCTGTCTGCTGTTTACCTTTGGTCTTGCGTGCACTGCCCTTCTCTCCACATTTATGTGTTTGTTTGTTTGTCTATCTAAACTTTTGGGTTTTTATTTCTAATGAGGTCGACCAGTTGTCTATTTATTATTTTTTTTACTACGCATCAAGCTGCGCTGCTTGTCTTTGCTCCTGTGTGCTCGCGCACTCTCGCCTTTTCCACTTATTTTTATTTTTGATTTATTTTTGATTTATTTTGTCAATTTTAAAAAAATACGCATCGTGCTGTGCTGTTTGTGTTTGCTTGAGTGCATTCGCGCGCTCTCGCTTTCTGCACTTTACAATTTTTTTGTTATTATTTATCTATTCCTGAGAGTTTATCTTATTTTTTATTTGTTTATTTAAATGAAGTCGACCAGTTGCCTGCCCTTCCTTCCATTATCCGTCACCGAGACAAACTGAACAAAGTTCTGAGGTCGACCCTGTAAAGGTAAGGATTCAGGTCTGTCTGCTGTTTACATTTGCTCCTGCGCGCACTGCCCTTCTCTCCACATTTATGTGTTTGTTTGTTTGTCTATCTAATCTTTTGGGTTTTTATTTCTAATGAGGTCGACCAGTTGTCTATTTATTATTTTTTTTACTACGCATCAAGCTGCGCTGCTTGTCTTTGCTCCTGTGTGCTCGCGCACTCTCGCCTTTTCCACTTATTTTTGTTTTTTTTTTTTTTTTTTTTTTTTGGCCAGTCCTGGGCCTTGGACTCAGGGCCGGAGCACCGTCCCTGGGTTCTTCCCGCTCAAGGCTAGCACTCTGCCACTTGAGCCACAGCGCCGCTTCTGGCCGTTTTCTGTATATGTGGTGCTGGGGAATCGAACCTAGGGCCTCGTGTATCCGAGGCAGGCACTCTTGCCACTAGGCTATATCCCCAGCCCTTTTCCACTTATTTTCATTTTTGATTTATTTTTGATTTATTTTGTCAATTTTAAAAAAAAATACGCATCGTGCTGTGCTGTTTGTGTTTGCTTGAGTGCATTCGCGCGCTCTCGCTTTCTGCACTTTACAATTTTTTTGTTATTATTTATCTATTCCTGAGAGTTTATCTTATTTTTTATTTGTTTATTTAAATGAAGTCGACCAGTTGCCTGCCCTTCCTTCCATTATCCGTCACCGAGACAAACTGAACAACGTTCTTAGGTCGACCTTGTAAAGATAAGGATTCAGGTCTGTCTGCTGTTTACATTTGCTCCTGCGCGCACCGCCCTTCTCTCCACATTTATGTGTTTGTTTTTTTGTCTATCTAATCTTTTGGGTTTTTATTTCTAATGAGGTCGACCAGTTGTCTATTTATTATTTTTTTTACTACGCATCAAGCTGCGCTGCTTGTCTTTGCTCCTGTGTGCTCGCGCACTCTCGCCTTTTCCACTTATTTTTGTGTTTGTTTTTTTTTTTTTTTTGGCCAGTCCTGGGCCTTGGACTCAGGGCCGGAGCACCGTCCCTGGGTTCTTCCCGCTCAAGGCTAGCACTCTGCCACTTGAGCCACAGCGCCGCTTCTGGCCGTTTTCTGTATATGTGGTGCTGGGGAATCGAACCTAGGGCCTCGTGTATCCGAGGCAGGCACTCTTGCCACTAGGCTATATGCCCAGCCCTTTTCCACTTATTTTTATTTTTGATTTATTTTTGATTTATTTTGTCAATTTTAAAAAAAAATACGCATCGTGCTGTGCTGTTTGTGTTTGCTTGAGTGCATTCGCGCGCTCTCGCTTTCTCCACTTTACAATTTTTTTGTTATTATTTATCTATTCCTGAGAGTTTATCTTATTTTTTATTTGTTTATTTAAATGAGTTCGACCAGTTGCCTGCCCTTCCTTCCATTATCCCTCACCGAGACAAACTGAACAAATTTCTGAGGTCGACCTTGTAAAGATAAGGATTCAGGTCTGTCTGCTGTTTACCTTTGCTCCTGCGCGCACTGCCCTTCTCTCCACATTTATGTGTTTGTTTGTTTGTCTATCTAATCTTTTGGGTTTTTATTTCTAATGAGGTCGACCAGTTGTCTATTTATTATTTTTTTTACTACGCATCAAGCTGCGCTGCTTGTCTTTGCTCCTGTGTGCTCGCGCACTCTCGCCTTTTCCACTTATTTTTATTTTTGATTTATTTTTGATTTATTTTGTCAATTTTTAAAAAAAATACGCATCGTGCTGTGCTGTTTGTGTTTGCTTGAGTGCATTCGCGCGCTCTCGCTTTCTCCACTTTACAATTTTTTTGCTATTATTTATCTATTCCTGAGAGTTTATCTTATTTTTTATTTGTTTATTTAAATGAAGTCGACCAGTTGCCTGCCCTTCCTTCCATTATCCGTCACCGAGACAAACTGAACAAAGTTCTGAGGTCGACCTTGTAAAGATAAGGATTCATGTCTGTCTGCTGTTTACCTTTCCTCCTGCGCGCACTGCCATTCTCTCCACATTTATGTGTTTGTTTGTTTGTCTATCTAATCTTTTGGGTTTTTATTTCTAATGAGGTCGACCAGTTGTCTATTTACTATTTTTTTTTACTAAGCATCAAGCTGCGCTGCTTGTCTTTGCTGCTGTGTGCTCGCGCACTCTCGTCTTTTACACTTATTTTTATTTTTGATTTATTTTTGATTTATTTTGTCAATTTAAAAAAAATACGCATCGTGCTGTGCTGTTTGTGTTTGCTTGAGTGCATTCGAGCGCTCTCGCTTTCTCCACTTTACAATTTTTTTGTTATTATTTATCTATTCCTGAGAGTTTATGTTATTTTTTATTTGTTTATTTAAATGAAGTCGACCAGTTGCCTGCCCTTCCTTCCATTATCCGTCACTGAGACAAACTGAACAAAGTTCTGAGGTCGACCATGTAAAGATGAGGATTCAGGTCTGTCTGCTGTTTACCTTTGCTCTTGCGCACACTGCCCTTCTCTCCACATTTATGTGTTTGTTTGTTTGTCTATCTAATCTTTTGGGTTTTTATTTCTAATGAGGTCGACCAGTTGTCTATTTATTATTTTTTTTTACTACGCATCAAGCTGCGCTGCTTGTCTTTGCTCCTGTGTGCTCGGGCACTCTCGCCTTTTCCACTTATTTTTATTTTTGATTTATTTTGTCAATTTAAAAAAAAAAACGCATCGTGCTGTTCTGTATGTGTTTGCTTGAGTGCATTCGCGCGCTCTCGCTTTCTCCACTTTACAATTTTTTTGTTATTATTTATCTATTCCTGAGAGTTTATCTTATTTTTTATTTGTTTATTTAAATGAAGTCGACCAGTTGCCTGCCCTTCCTTCCATTATCCGTCACCGAGACAAACTGAACAAAGTTCTGAGGTCGACCTTGTAAAGATAAGGATTCAGGTCTGTCTGCTGTTTACCTTTGCTCCTGCGCGCACTGCCCTTCTCTCCACATTTATGTGTTTGTTTGTTTGTGTATCTAATCTTTTGGGTTTTTATTTCTAATGAGGTCGACCAGTTGTCTATTTATTATTTTTTTTACTACGCATCAAGCTGCGCTGCTTGTCTTTGCTCCTGTGTGCTCGCTCACTCTCGCCTTTTCCACTTATTTTTATTTTTGATTTATTTTTGATTTATTTTGTCAATTTTTAAAAAAAATACGCATCGTGCTGTGCTGTTTGTGTTTACTTGAGTGCATTCGCGCCATCTCGCTTTCTCCACTTTACAATTTTTTTGTTATTATTTATCTATTCCTGAGAGTTTATCTTATTTTTTATTTGTTTATTTAAATGAAGTCGACCAGTTGCCTGCCCTTCCTTCCATTATCCGTCACCGAGACAAACTGAACAGAGTTCTGAGGTCGACTTTGTAAAGATAAGTATTCAGGTCTGTCTGCTGTTTACCTTTGGTCTTGCGTGCACTGCCCTTCTCTCCACATTTATGTGTTTGTTTGTTTGTCTATCTAAACTTTTGGGTTTTTATTTCTAATGAGGTCGACCAGTTGTCTATTTATTATTTTTTTTACTACGCATCAAGCTGCGCTGCTTGTCTTTGCTCCTGTGTGCTCGCGCACTCTCGCCTTTTCCACTTATTTTTATTTTTGATTTATTTTTGATTTATTTTGTCAATTTTAAAAAAATACGCATCGTGCTGTGCTGTTTGTGTTTGCTTGAGTGCATTCGCGCGCTCTCGCTTTCTGCACTTTACAATTTTTTTGTTATTATTTATCTATTCCTGAGAGTTTATCTTATTTTTTATTTGTTTATTTAAATGAAGTCGACCAGTTGCCTGCCCTTCCTTCCATTATCCGTCACCGAGACAAACTGAACAAAGTTCTGAGGTCGACCCTGTAAAGATAAGGATTCAGGTCTGTCTGCTGTTTACATTTGCTCCTGCGCGCACTGCCCTTCTCTCCACATTTATGTGTTTGTTTGTTTGTCTATCTAATCTTTTGGGTTTTTATTTCTAATGAGGTCGACCAGTTGTCTATTTATTATTTTTTTTACTACGCATCAAGCTGCGCTGCTTGTCTTTGCTCCTGTGTGCTCGCGCACTCTCGCCTTTTCCACTTATTTTTGTTTTTTTTTTTTTTTTTTTTTTTTGGCCAGTCCTGGGCCTTGGACTCAGGGCCGGAGCACCGTCCCTGGGTTCTTCCCGCTCAAGGCTAGCACTCTGCCACTTGAGCCACAGCGCCGCTTCTGGCCGTTTTCTGTATATGTGGTGCTGGGGAATCGAACCTAGGGCCTCGTGTATCCGAGGCAGGCACTCTTGCCACTAGGCTATATCCCCAGCCCTTTTCCACTTATTTTCATTTTTGATTTATTTTTGATTTATTTTGTCAATTTTAAAAAAAAATACGCATCGTGCTGTGCTGTTTGTGTTTGCTTGAGTGCATTCGCGCGCTCTCGCTTTCTGCACTTTACAATTTTTTTGTTATTATTTATCTATTCCTGAGAGTTTATCTTATTTTTTATTTGTTTATTTAAATGAAGTCGACCAGTTGCCTGCCCTTCCTTCCATTATCCGTCACCGAGACAAACTGAACAAAGTTCTGAGGTCGACCTTGTAAAGATAAGGATTCAGGTCTGTCTGCTGTTTACCTTTGTTCCTGCGCGCACTGCCCTTCTCTCCACATTTATGTGTTTGTTTGTTTGTCTATCTAATCTTTTGGGTTTTTATTTCTAATGAGGTCGACCAGTTGTCTATTTATTATTTTTTTTTACTACGCATCAAGCTGCGCTGCTTGTCTTTGCTCCTGTGTGCTCGCGCACTCTCGCCTTTTCCACTTATTTTTATTTTTGATTTATTTTTGATTTATTTTGTCAATTTTAAAAAAAAATACGCATCGTGCTGTGCTGTTTGTGTTTGCTTGAGTGCATTCACGCGCTCTCGCTTTCTGCACTTTACAATTTTTTTGTTATTATTTATCTATTCCTGAGAGTTTATCTTATTTTTTATTTGTTTATTTAAATGAAGTCGACCAGTTGCCTGCCCTTCCTTCCATTATCCGTCACCGAGACAAACTGAACAAAGTTCTGAGGTCGACCTTGTAAAGATAAGGATTCAGGTCTGTCTGCTGTTTACATTTGCTCCTGCGCGCACTGCCCTTCTCTCCACATTTATGTGTTTGTTTGTTTGTCTATCTAATCTTTTGGGTTTTTATTTCTAATGAGGTCGACCAGTTGTCTATTTATTATTTTTTTTACTACGCATCAAGCTGCGCTGCTTGTCTTTGCTCCTGTGTGCTCGCGCACTCTCGCCTTTTCCACTTATTTTTGTTTTTGTTTTTTTTTTTTTTTTGGACAGTCCTGGGCCTTGGACTCAGGGCCGGAGCACCGTCCCTGGGTTCTTCCCGCTCAAGGCTAGCACTCTGCCACTTGAGCCACAGCGCCGCTTCTGGCCGTTTTCTGTATATGTGGTGCTGGGGAATCGAACCTAGGGCCTCGTGTATCCGAGGCAGGCACTCTTGCCACTAGGCTATATCCCCAGCCCTTTTCCACTTATTTTTATTTTTGATTTATTTTTGATTTATTTTGTCAATTTTAAAAAAAAATAAGCATCGTGCTGGGCTGTTTGTGTTTGCTTGAGTGCATTCGCGCGCTCTCGCTTTCTCCACTTTACAATTTTTTTGTTATTATTTATCTATTCCTGAGAGTTTATCTTATTTTTTATTTGTTTATTTAAATGAAGTCGACCAGTTGCCTGCCCTTCCTTCCATTATCCGTCACCGAGACAAACTGAACAAAGTTCTGAGGTCGACATTGTAAAGATAAGGATTCAGGTCTGTCTGCTTTTTACCTTTGCTCCTGCGCGCAATGCCCTTCTCTCCACATTTATGTGTTTGTTTGTTTGTCTATCTAATCTTTTGGGTTTTTATTTCTAATGAGGTCGACCAGTTGTCCATTTATTATTTTTTTTACTACGCATCAAGCTGCGCTGCTTGTCTTTGCTCCTGTGTGCTCGCGCACTCTCGCCTTTTCCACTTATTTTTATTTTTGATTTATTTTTGATTTATTTTGTCAATTTAAAAAAAAATACGCGTCGAGCTGTGCTGTTTGTGTTTGCTTGAGTGCATTCGCGCGCTCTCGCTTTCTCCACTTTACAATTTATTTGTTATTATTTATCTATTCCTGAGAGTTTATCTTATTTTTTATTTGTTTATTTAAATGAAGTCGACCAGTTGCCTGCCCTTCCTTCCATTATCCGTCACCGAGACAAACTGAACAAAGTTCTGAGGTCGACATTGTAAAGATAAGGATTCAGGTCTGTCTGCTGTTTACCTTTGCTCCTGCGCGCACTGCCCTTCTCTCCACATTTATGTGTATGTTTGTTTGTCTATCTAATCTTTTGGGTTTTTATTTCTAATGAGGTCGACCAGTTGTCTATTTATTATTTTTTTTACTACGCATCAAGCTGCGCTGCTTGTCTTTGCTCCTGTGTGCTCGCGCACTCACGCCTTTTCCACTTATTTTTATTTTTGATTTATTTTTGATTTATTTTGTCAATTTTAAAAAAAAAATAGGCATCGTGCTGTGCTGTTTGTGTTTGCTTGAGTGCATTCGCGCGCTCTCGCTTTCTCCACTTTACAATGTTTTTGTTATTATTTATCTATTCCTGAGAGTTTATCTTATTTTTTATTTGTTTATTTAAATGAAGTCGACCAGTTGCCTGCCCTTCCTTCCATTATCCGTCACCGAGACAAACTGAACAAAGTTCTGAGGTCGACCTTGTAAAGATAAGGATTCAGGTCTGTCTGCTGTTTACCTATGCTCCTGCCCGCACTGCCCTTCTCTCCACATGTACGTGTTTGTTTGTTTGTCTATCTAATCTTTTGGGTTTTTATTTCTAATGAGGTCGACCAGTTGTCTATTTATTATTTTTTTTACTATGCATCAAGCTGCGCTGCTTGTCTTTGCTCCTGTGTGCTCGCGCACTCTCGCCTTTTCCACTTATTTTTTTTTGATTTATTTTTGATTTATTTTGTCAATTTAAAAAAAAATACGCATCGTGCTGTGCTGTTTGTGTTTGCTTGAGTGCATTCGCGCGCTCTCGCTTTCTCCACTTTACAATTTTTTTGTTATTATTTATCTATTCCTGAGAGTTTATCTTATTTTTTATTTGTTTATTTAAATGAAGTCGACCAGTTGCCTGCCCTTCCTTCCATTATCCGTCACCGAGACAAAATGAACAAAGTTCTGAGGTCGACCTTGTAAAGATAAGGATTCAGGTCTGCCTGCTGCTAACCTTTGCTCCTGCGCCCACTGCCCTTCTCTCCACATTTATGTGTTTGTTTGTTTGTCTATCTAATCTTTTGTGTTTTTATTTCTAATGAGGTCGACCAGTTGTCTATTTATTATTTTTTTTACTACGCATCAAGCTGCGCTCCTTGCCTTTGCTCCTGTGTGCTCGCGCACTCTCGCCTTTTCCACTTATTTTTATTTTTGATTTATTTTTGATTTATTTTTGATTTATTTTGTCAATTTAAAAAAAAATACGCATCGTGCTGTCCTGTTTGTGTTTGCTTGAGTGCATTCGCGCGCTCTCGCTTTCTCCACTTTACAATTTTTTTGTTATTATTTATCTATTCCTGAGAGTTTATCTTATTTATTATTTGTTTATTTAAATGAAGTCGACCAGTTGCCTGCCCTTCCTTCCATTATCCGTCACGGAGACAAACTGAACAAAGTTCTGAGGTCGACCTTGTAAAGAAAAGTATTCAGGTCTGTCTGCCGTTTACCTTTGCTCCTGCGCGCACTGCCCTTCTCTCCACATTTATGTGTTTGTTTGTTTGTCTATCTAATCTTTTGGGTTTTTATTTCTAATGAGGTCGACCAGTTGTCTATTTATTATTTTTTTTACTACGCATCAAGCTGCGCTGCTTGTCTTTGCTCCTGTGTGCTCGCGCACTCTCGCCTTTTCCACTTATTTTTATTTTTGATTTATTTTTGATTTATTTTGTCAATTGAAAAAAAAATACGCATCGTGCTGTGCTGTTTGTGTTTGCTTGAGTGCATTCGCGCGCTCTCGCTTTCTCCACTTTACAATTTTTTTGTTATTATTTATCTATTCCTGAGAGTTTATCTTATTTTTTATTTGTTTATTTAAATGAAGTCGACCAGTTGCCTGCCCTTCCTTCCATTATCCGTCACCGAGACAAACTGAACAAAGTTCTGAGGTCGACCTTGTAAAGATAAAGATTCAGGTCTGTCTGCTGTTTACATTTGCTCCTGCGCGCACTGCCCTTCTCTCCACATTTATGTGTTTGTTTGTTTGTCTATCTAATCTTTTGGGTTTTTATTTCTAATGAGGTCGACCAGTTGTCTATTTATTATTTTTTTTACTACGCATCAAGCTGCGCTGCTTGTCTTTGCTCCTGTGTGCTCGCGCACTCTCGCCTTTTCCACTTATTTTTGTTTTTGTTTTTTTTTTTTTTTTTGGCCAGTCTTGGGCCTTGGACTCAGGGCCGGAGCACCGTCCCTGGGTTCTTCCCGCTCAAGGCTAGCACTCTGCCACTTGAGCCACAGCGCCGCTTCTGGCCGTTTTCTGTATATGTGGTGCTGGGGAATCGAACCTAGGGCCTCGTGTATCCGAGGCAGGCACTCTTGCCACTAGGCTATATCCCCAGCCCTTTTCCACTTATTTTTATTTTTGATTTATTTTTGATTTATTTTGTCAATTTTAAAAAAAAATAAGCATCGTGCTGGGCTGTTTGTGTTTGCTTGAGTGCATTCGCGCGCTCTCGCTTTCTCCACTTTACAATTTTTTTGTTATTATTTATCTATTCCTGAGAGTTTATCTTATTTTTTATTTGTTTATTTAAATGAAGTCGACCAGTTGCCTGCCCTTCCTTCCATTATCCGTCACCGAGACAAACTGAACAAAGTTCTGAGGTCGACATTGTAAAGATAAGGATTCAGGTCTGTCTGCTTTTTACCTTTGCTCCTGCGCGCAATGCCCTTCTCTCCACATTTATGTGTTTGTTTGTTTGTCTATCTAATCTTTTGGGTTTTTATTTCTAATGAGGTCGACCAGTTGTCCATTTATTATTTTTTTTACTACGCATCAAGCTGCGCTGCTTGTCTTTGCTCCTGTGTGCTCGCGCACTCTCGCCTTTTCCACTTATTTTTATTTTTGATTTATTTTTGATTTATTTTGTCAATTTAAAAAAAATACGCGTCGAGCTGTGCTGTTTGTGTTTGCTTGAGTGCATTCGCGCGCTCTCGCTTTCTCCACTTTACAATTTATTTGTTATTATTTATCTATTCCTGAGAGTTTATCTTATTTTTTATTTGTTTATTTAAATGAAGTCGACCAGTTGCCTGCCCTTCCTTCCATTATCCGTCACCGAGACAAACTGAACAAAGTTCTGAGGTCGACATTGTAAAGATAAGGATTCAGGTCTGTCTGCTGTTTACCTTTGCTCCTGCGCGCACTGCCCTTCTCTCCACATTTATGTGTATGTTTGTTTGTCTATCTAATCTTTTGGGTTTTTATTTCTAATGAGGTCGACCAGTTGTCTATTTATTATTTTTTTTACTACGCATCAAGCTGCGCTGCTTGTCTTTGCTCCTGTGTGCTCGCGCACTCACGCCTTTTCCACTTATTTTTATTTTTGATTTATTTTTGATTTATTTTGTCAATTTTAAAAAAAAAATAGGCATCGTGCTGTGCTGTTTGTGTTTGCTTGAGTGCATTCGCGCGCTCTCGCTTTCTCCACTTTACAATGTTTTTGTTATTATTTATCTATTCCTGAGAGTTTATCTTATTTTTTATTTGTTTATTTAAATGAAGTCGACCAGTTGCCTGCCCTTCCTTCCATTATCCGTCACCGAGACAAACTGAACAAAGTTCTGAGGTCGACCTTGTAAAGATAAGGATTCAGGTCTGTCTGCTGTTTACCTATGCTCCTGCCCGCACTGCCCTTCTCTCCACATGTACGTGTTTGTTTGTTTGTCTATCTAATCTTTTGGGTTTTTATTTCTAATGAAGTCGACCAGTTGTCTATTTATTATTTTTTTTACTATGCATCAAGCTGCGCTGCTTGTCTTTGCTCCTGTGTGCTCGCGCACTCTCGCCTTTTCCACTTATTTTTTTTTGATTTATTTTTGATTTATTTTGTCAATTTAAAAAAAAATACGCATCGTGCTGTGCTGTTTGTGTTTGCTTGAGTGCATTCGCGCGCTCTCGCTTTCTCCACTTTACAATTTTTTTGTTATTATTTATCTATTCCTGAGAGTTTATCTTATTTTTTATTTGTTTATTTAAATGAAGTCGACCAGTTGCCTGCCCTTCCTTCCATTATCCGTCACCGAGACAAAATGAACAAAGTTCTGAGGTCGACCTTGTAAAGATAAGGATTCAGGTCTGCCTGCTGCTAACCTTTGCTCCTGCGCCCACTGCCCTTCTCTCCACATTTATGTGTTTGTTTGTTTGTCTATCTAATCTTTTGTGTTTTTATTTCTAATGAGGTCGACCAGTTGTCTATTTATTATTTTTTTTACTACGCATCAAGCTGCGCTCCTTGCCTTTGCTCCTGTGTGCTCGCGCACTCTCGCCTTTTCCACTTATTTTTATTTTTGATTTATTTTTGATTTATTTTTGATTTATTTTGTCAATTTAAAAAAAAATACGCATCGTGCTGTCCTGTTTGTGTTTGCTTGAGTGCATTCGCGCGCTCTCGCTTTCTCCACTTTACAATTTTTTTGTTATTATTTATCTATTCCTGAGAGTTTATCTTATTTATTATTTGTTTATTTAAATGAAGTCGACCAGTTGCCTGCCCTTCCTTCCATTATCCGTCACGGAGACAAACTGAACAAAGTTCTGAGGTCGACCTTGTAAAGAAAAGTATTCAGGTCTGTCTGCCGTTTACCTTTGCTCCTGCGCGCACTGCCCTTCTCTCCACATTTATGTGTTTGTTTGTTTGTCTATCTAATCTTTTGGGTTTTTATTTCTAATGAGGTCGACCAGTTGTCTATTTATTATTTTTTTTACTACGCATCAAGCTGCGCTGCTTGTCTTTGCTCCTGTGTGCTCGCGCACTCTCGCCTTTTCCACTTATTTTTATTTTTGATTTATTTTTGATTTATTTTGTCAATTGAAAAAAAAAATACGCATCGTGCTGTGCTGTTTGTGTTTGCTTGAGTGCATTCGCGCGCTCTCGCTTTCTCCACTTTACAATTTTTTTGTTATTATTTATCTATTCCTGAGAGTTTATCTTATTTTTTATTTGTTTATTTAAATGAAGTCGACCAGTTGCCTGCCCTTCCTTCCATTATCCGTCACCGAGACAAACTGAACAAAGTTCTGAGGTCGACCTTGTAAAGATAAGGATTCAGGTCTGTCTGCTGTTTACATTTGCTCCTGCGCGCACTGCCCTTCTCTCCACATTTATGTGTTTGTTTGTTTGTGTATCTAATCTTTTGGGTTTTTATTTCTAATGAGGTCGACCAGTTGTCTATTTATTATTTTTTTTACTACGCATCAAGCTGCGCTGCTTGTCTTTGCTCCTGTGTGCTCGCGCACTCTCGCCTTTTCCACTTATTTTTGTTTTTGTTTTTTTTTTTTTTTTGGCCAGTCCTGGGCCTTGGACTCAGGGCCGGAGCACCGTCCCTGGGTTCTTCCCGCTCAAGGCTAGCACTCTGCCACTTGAGCCACAGCGCCGCTTCTGGCCGTTTTCTGTATATGTGGTGCTGGGGAATCGAACCTAGGGCCTCGTGTATCCGAGGCAGGCACTCTTGCCACTAGGCTATATCCCCAGCCCTTTTCCACTTATTTTTATTTTTGATTTATTTTTGATTTATTTTGTCAATTTTAAAAAAAAATAAGCATCGTGCTGGGCTTTTTGTGTTTGCTTGAGTGCATTCGCGCGCTCTCGCTTTCTCCACTTTACAATTTTTTTGTTATTATTTATCTATTCCTGAGAGTTTATCTTATTTTTTATTTGTTTATTTAAATGAAGTCGACCAGTTGCCTGCCCTTCCTTCCATTATCCGTCACCGAGACAAACTGAACAAAGTTCTGAGGTCGACATTGTAAAGATAAGGATTCAGGTCTGTCTGCTTTTTACCTTTGCTCCTGCGCGCAATGCCCTTCTCTCCACATTTATGTGTTTGTTTGTTTGTCTATCTAATCTTTTGGGTTTTTATTTCTAATGAGGTCGACCAGTTGTCCATTTATTATTTTTTTTACTACGCATCAAGCTGCGCTGCTTGTCTTTGCTCCTGTGTGCTCGCGCACTCTCGCCTTTTCCACTTATTTTTATTTTTGATTTATTTTTGATTTATTTTGTCAATTTAAAAAAAAATACGCGTCGAGCTGTGCTGTTTGTGTTTGCTTGAGTGCATTCGCGCGCTCTCGCTTTCTCCACTTTACAATTTATTTGTTATTATTTATCTATTCCTGAGAGTTTATCTTATTTTTTATTTGTTTATTTAAATGAAGTCGACCAGTTGCCTGCCCTTCCTTCCATTATCCGTCACCGAGACAAACTGAACAAAGTTCTGAGGTCGACATTGTAAAGATAAGGATTCAGGTCTGTCTGCTGTTTACCTTTGCTCCTGCGCGCACTGCCCTTCTCTCCACATTTATGTGTATGTTTGTTTGTCTATCTAATCTTTTGGGTTTTTATTTCTAATGAGGTCGACCAGTTGTCTATTTATTATTTTTTTTACTACGCATCAAGCTGCGCTGCTTGTCTTTGCTCCTGTGTGCTCGCGCACTCACGCCTTTTCCACTTATTTTTATTTTTGATTTATTTTTGATTTATTTTGTCAATTTTAAAAAAAAATAGGCATCGTGCTGTGCTGTTTGTGTTTGCTTGAGTGCATTCGCGCGCTCTCGCTTTCTCCACTTTACAATGTTTTTGTTATTATTTATCTATTCCTGAGAGTTTATCTTATTTTTTATTTGTTTATTTAAATGAAGTCGACCAGTTGCCTGCCCTTCCTTCCATTATCCGTCACCGAGACAAACTGAACAAAGTTCTGAGGTCGACCTTGTAAAGATAAGGATTCAGGTCTGTCTGCTGTTTACCTATGCTCCTGCCCGCACTGCCCTTCTCTCCACATGTACGTGTTTGTTTGTTTGTCTATCTAATCTTTTGGGTTTTTATTTCTAATGAGGTCGACCAGTTGTCTATTTATTATTTTTTTTACTATGCATCAAGCTGCGCTGCTTGTCTTTGCTCCTGTGTGCTCGCGCACTCTCGCCTTTTCCACTTATTTTTTTTTGATTTATTTTTGATTTATTTTGTCAATTTAAAAAAAAATACGCATCGTGCTGTGCTGTTTGTGTTTGCTTGAGTGCATTCGCGCGCTCTCGCTTTCTCCACTTTACAATTTTTTTGTTATTATTTATCTATTCCTGAGAGTTTATCTTATTTTTTATTTGTTTATTTAAATGAAGTCGACCAGTTGCCTGCCCTTCCTTCCATTATCCGTCACCGAGACAAAATGAACAAAGTTCTGAGGTCGACCTTGTAAAGATAAGGATTCAGGTCTGCCTGCTGCTAACCTTTGCTCCTGCGCCCACTGCCCTTCTCTCCACATTTATGTGTTTGTTTGTTTGTCTATCTAATCTTTTGTGTTTTTATTTCTAATGAGGTCGACCAGTTGTCTATTTATTATTTTTTTTACTACGCATCAAGCTGCGCTCTTTGCCTTTGCTCCTGTGTGCTCGCGCACTCTCGCCTTTTCCACTTATTTTTATTTTTGATTTATTTTTGATTTATTTTTGATTTATTTTGTCAATTTAAAAAAAAATACGCATCGTGCTGTCCTGTTTGTGTTTGCTTGAGTGCATTCGCGCGCTCTCGCTTTCTCCACTTTACAATTTTTTTGTTATTATTTATCTATTCCTGAGAGTTTATCTTATTTATTATTTGTTTATTTAAATGAAGTCGACCAGTTGCCTGCCCTTCCTTCCATTATCCGTCACGGAGACAAACTGAACAAAGTTCTGAGGTCGACCTTGTAAAGAAAAGTATTCAGGTCTGTCTGCCGTTTACCTTTGCTCCTGCGCGCACTGCCCTTCTCTCCACATTTATGTGTTTGTTTGTTTGTCTATCTAATCTTTTGGGTTTTTATTTCTAATGAGGTCGACCAGTTGTCTATTTATTATTTTTTTTACTACGCATCAAGCTGCGCTGCTTGTCTTTGCTCCTGTGTGCTCGCGCACTCTCGCCTTTTCCACTTATTTTTATTTTTGATTTATTTTTGATTTATTTTGTCAATTTAAAAAAAAATACGCATCGTGCTGTGCTGTTTGTGTTTGCTTGAGTGCATTCGCGCGCTCTCGCTTTCTCCACTTTACAATTTTTTTGTTATTATTTATCTATTCCTGAGAGTTTATCTTATTTTTATTTGTTTATTTAAATGAAGTCGACCAGTTGCCTGCCCTTCCTTCCATTATCCGTCACCGAGACAAACTGAACAAAGTAATGAGGTCGACCTTGTAAAGATAAGGATTCAGGTCTGTCTGCTGTTTACCTTTGCTCCTGCGCGCACTGCCCTTCTCTCCACATTTATGTGTTTGTTTGTTTGTCTATCTAATCTTTTGGGTTTTTATTTCTAATGAGGTCGACCAGTTGTCTATTTATTATTTTTTTTACTATGCATCAAGCTGCGCTGCTTGTCTTTGCTCCTGTGTGCTCGCGCACTCTCGCCTTTTCCACTTATTTTTATTTTTGATTTATTTTGTCAATTTTAAAAAAAAATACGCATCGTGCTGTGCTGTTTGTGTTTGCTTGAGTGCATTCGCGCGCTCTCGCTTTCTCCACTTTACAATTTTTTTGTTATTATTTATCTATTCCTGAGAGTTTATCTTATTTTTATTTGTTTATTTAAATGAAGTCGACCAGTTGCCTGCCCTTCCTTCCATTATCCGTCACCGAGACAAACTGAACAAAGTTCTGAGGTCGACCTTGTAAAGATAAGGATTCAGGTCTGTCTGCTGTTTACCTTTGCTCCTGCGCGCACTGCCCTTCTCTCCACATTTATGTGTTTGTTTGTTTGTCTATCTAATCTTTTGGGTTGTTATTTCTAATGAGGTCGACCAGTTGTCTATTTATTATTTTTTTTACTACGCATCAAGCTGCGCTGCTTGCCTTTGCGCCTGTGTGCTCGCGCACTCTCGCCTTTTCCACTTATTTTTATTTTTGATTTATTTTTGTTTTATTTTTGATTTATTTTGTCAATTTAAAAAAAAAGTACGCATCGTGCTATCCTGTTTGTGTTTAATTGAGTGCATTCACGCGCTCTCGCTTTCTCCACTTTACAATTTTTTGTTATTATTTATCTATTCCTGAGAGTTTATCTTATTTTTTATTTGTTTATTTAAATGAAGTCGACCTGTTGCTTGCCCTTCCTTCCATTATCCGTCACAGAGACAAACTGAACAAAGTTCTGAGGTCGACCTTGTAAACATAAGGATTCAGGTCTGTCTGCTGTTTACCTTTGCTCCTGCGCGCACTGCCCTTCTCTCCACATTTATGTGTTTGTTTGTTTGTCTATCTAATCTTTTGGGTTTTTATTTCTAATGAGGTCGACCAGTTGTCTATTTATTATTTTTTTTACTACGCATCAAGCTGGGCTACTTGTCTTTGCTCCTGTGTGCTCGCGCACTCTCGCCTTTTCCACTTATTTTTATTTTTGATTTATTTTTGATTTATTTTGTCAATTTAAAAAAAAATACGCATCGTGCTGTGCTGTTTGTGTTTGCTTGAGTGCATTCGCGCGCTCTCGCTTCCTCCACTTTACAATTTTTTTGTTATTATTTATCTATTACTGAGAGTTTATCTTATTTTTTAATTTGTTTATTTAAATGAAGTCGACCAGTTGCTTGCCCTTCCTTGCATTATCCGTCACCGAGACAAACTGAACAAAGTTCTGAGGTCGACCTTGTAAAGATAAGGATTCAGGTCTGTCTGCTGTTTACCTTTTCTCCTGCGCGCACTGCCCTTCTCTCCACATTTATGTGTTTGTTTGTTTGTCTATCTAATCTTTTGGGTTTTTATTTCTAATGAGGTCGACCAGTTTTCTATTTATTATTTTTTTTACTACGCATCAAGCTGCGCTGCTTGTCTTTGCTCCTGTGTGGTCGCGCACTCTCGCCTTTTCCACTTATTTTTATTTTTGATTTATTTTTGATTTTTTGTCAATTTAAAAAAAAATACGAATCGTGCTGTGCTGTTTGTGTTTGCTTGAGTGCATTCGGGCGCTCTCGCTTTCTCCACTTTACAATTTTTTTGTTATTATTTATCTATTCCTGAGAGTTTATCTTATTTTTTATTTGTTTATTTAAATGAAGTCGACCAGTTGCCTGCCCTTCCTTCCATTATCCGTCACCGAGACAAACTGAACAAAGTTCTGAGGTCAACCTTGTAAAGATAAGGTTTCAGGTCTGTCTGCTGTTTACCTTTGCTCCTGCGCGCACTGCCCTTCTCTCCACATTTATGTGTTTGTTTGTTTGTCTATCTAATCTTTTGGGTTTTTATTTCTAATGAGGTCGACCAGTTGTCTATTTATTATTTTTTTTACTACGCATCAAGCTGCGCTGCTTGTCTTTGCTCCTGTGTGCTCGCGCACTCTCGCCTTTTCCACTTATTTTTATTTTTGATTTATTTTTATTTATTTTGTCAATTTTTAAAAAAAAAATACGCATCGTGCTGTGCTGTTTGTGTTTGCTTGAGTGCATTCGCGCGCTCTCGCTTTCTCCACTTTACAATGTTTTTGTTATTATTTATCTATTCCTGAGAGTTTATCTTATTTTTTATTTGTTTATTTAAATGAAGTCGACCAGTTGCCTGCCCTTCCTTCCATTATCCGTCACCGAGACAAACTGAACAAAGTTCTGAGGTCGACCTTGTAAAGATAAGGATTCAGGTCTGTCTGCTGTTTACCTTTGCTCCTGCGCGCACTGCCCTTCTCTCCACATTTATGTGTTTGTTTGTTTGTCTATCTACTCTTTTGGGTTTTTATTTCTAATGAGGTCGACCAGTTGTCTATTTATTATTTTTTTTACTACGCATCAAGCTGCGCTGCTTGTCTTTGCTCCTGTGTGCTCGCGCACTCTCGCCTTTTCCACTTATTTTTATTTTTGATTTATTTTTGATTTATTTTGTCAATTTTTAAAAAAAAATACGCATGGTGCTGTGCTGTTTGTGTTTGCTTGAGTGCATTCGCGCGCTCTCGCTTTCTCCACTTTACAATGTTTTTGTTATTATTTATCTATTCCTGAGAGTTTATCTTATTTTTTATTTGTTTATTTAAATGAAGTCGACCAGTTGCCTGCCCTTCCTTCCATTATCCGTCACCGAGACAAACTGAACAAAGTTCTGAGTTCGACCTTGTAAAGATAAGGATTCAGGTCTGTCTGCTGTTTACCTTTGCTCCTGCGCGCACTGCCCTTCTCTCCACATTTATGTGTTTGTTTGTTTGTCTATCTAATCTTTTGGGTTTTTATTTCTAATGAGGTCGACCAGTTGTCTATTTATTATTTTTTTTACTACGCATCAAGCTGCGCTGCTTGTCTTTGCTCCTGTGTGCTCGCGCACTCTCGCCTTTCCCACTTATTTTTATTTTTGATTTATTTTTGATTTATTTTGTCAATTTAAAAAAAATACGCATCATGCTGTGCTGTTTGTGTTTGCTTGAGTGCATTCGCGCGCTCTCGCTTTCCCCACTTTACAATTTTTTTGTTATTATTTATCTATTCCTGAGAGTGTATCTTATTTTTTATTTGTTTATTTAAATGAAGTCGACCAGTTGCCTGCCCTTCCTTCCATTATCCGTCACCGAGACAAACTGAACAAAGTTCTGAGGTCGACCTTGTAAAGATAAGGATTCAGGTCTGTCTGCTGTTTACCTTTGCTCCTGCGCGCACTGCCCTTCTCTCCACATTTATGTGTTTGTTTGTTTGTCTATCTAATCTTTTGGGTTTTTATTTCTAATGAGGTCGACCAGTTGTCTATTTATTATTTTTTTTACTACGCATCAAACTACGCTGATTGTCTTTGATCCTGTGTGCTCGCGCACTCTCGCCTTTTCCACTTATTTTTATTTTTGATTTATTTTTGATTTATTTTGTCAAATTTAAAAAAAAATACGCATCGTGCTATGCTGTTTGTGTTTGCTTGAGTGCATTCGCGCGCTCTTGCTTTCTCCACTTTACAATTTTTTTGTTATTATTTATCTATTACTGACAGTGTATCTTATTTTTTATTTGTTTATTTAAATGAAGTCGACCAGTTGCCTGCCCTTCCTTCCATTATCCGTCACCGAGACAAACTGCACAAAGTTCTGAGGTCGACCTTGTAAAGATAAGGATTCAGGTCTGTCTGCTGTTTACCTTTGCTCCTGCCCGCACTGCCCTTCTCTCCACATTTATGTGTTTGTTTGTTTGTCTATCTAATCTTTTGGGTTTTTATTTCTAATGAGGTCGACCAGTTGTCTATTTATTATTTTTTTTACTACGCATCAAGCTGCGCTGCTTGTCTTTGTTCCTGTGTGCTGGCGCACTCTCGCCTTTTCCACTTATTTTTATTTTTGATTTATTTTTTATTTATTTTGTCAATTTAAAAAAAAATACGCATCGTGCTGTGCTGTTTGTGTGTGCTTGAGTGCATTCACGTACTCTCGCTTTCTCCACTTTACAATTTTTTTGTTATTATTTATCTATTCCTGAGAGTTTATCTTATTTTTTATTTGTTTATTTAAATGAAGTCGACCAGTTGCCTGCCCTTACTTCCATTATCCGTCACCGAGACAAACTGAACAAAGTTCTGAGGTAGACCTTGTAAAGATAAGGATTAGGGTCTGTCTGCTGTTTACCTTTGCTCCTGCCCGCACTGCCCTTCTCTCCACATTTATGTGTTTGTTTGTTTGTCTATCTAATCTTTTGGGTTTTTATTTCTAATGAGGTCGACCAGTTGTCTATTTATTATTTTTTTTACTACGCATCAAGCTACGCTGATTGTCTTTGCTCCTGTGTGCTCGCGCACTCTCGCCTTTTCCACTTATTTTTATTTTTGATTTATTTTTGATTTATTTTGTCAATTTAAAAAAAATACGCATCGTGATGTGCTGTTTGTGTTTGCTTGAGTGCATTCGCGCGCTCTCGCTTTCTTCACTTTACAATTTTTTTGTTATTATTTATCTATTCCTGAGAGTTTATCTTATTTTTATTTGTTTATTTAAATGAAGTCGACCAGTTGCCTGCCCTTCCTTCCATTATCCGTCACCGAGACAAACTGAACAAAGTTCTGAGGTCGACCTTGTAAAGATAAGGATTCAGGTCTGTCTGCTGTTTACCTTTGCTCCTGCGCGCACTGCCCTTCTCTCCACATTTATGTGTTTGTTTGTTTGTCTATCTAATCTTTTGGGTTTTTATTTCTAATGAGGTCGACCAGTTGTCTATTTATTATTTTTTTTACTACGCATCAAGCTGCGCTGCTTGTCTTTGCTCCTGTGTGCTCGCGCACTCTCGCCTTTTCCACTTATTTTTATTTTTGATTTATTTTTGATTTATTTTGTCAACTTAAAAAAAAAATACGCATCGTGCTGTGCTGTTTGTGTTTGCTTGAGTGCATTCGCGCGCTCTCGCTTTCTGCACTTTACAATTTTTTTGTTATTATTTATTCCTGAGAGTTTATCTTATTTTTTATTTGTTTATTTAAATGAAGTCGACCAGTTGCCTGCCCTTCCTTCCATTATCCGTCACCGAGACAAACTGAACAAAGTTCTGAGGTCGACCTTGTAAAGATAAAGATTCAGGTCTGTCTGCTGTTTACCTTTGCTCCTGCGCGCACTGCCCTTCTCTCCACATTTATGTGTTTGTTTGTTTGTCTATCTAATCTTTTGGGTTTTTATTTCTAATGAGGTCGACCAGTTGTCTATTTATTATTTTTTTTACTACGCATCAAGCTGCGCTGCTTGTCTTTGCTCCTGTGTGCTCGCGCACTCTCGCCTTTTCCACTTATTTTTATTTTTGATTTATTTTTTTATTTATTTTGTCAATTTAAAAAAAAATACGCATCGTGCTGTGCTGTTTGTGTTTGCTTGAGTGCATTCGCGCGCTCTCGCTTTCTCCACTTTACAATTTTTTGTTATTATTTATCTATTCCTGAGAGTTTATCTTATTTTTTATTTGTTTATTTAAATGAAGTCGACCAGTTGCCTGCCCTTCCTTCCATTATCCGTCACCGAGACAAACTGAACAAAGTTCTGAGGTCGACCTTGTAAAGATAAAGATTCAGGTCTGTCTGCTGTTTACCTTTGCTCCTGCGCGCACTGCCCTTCTCTCCACATTTATGTGTTTGTTTGTTTGTCTATCTAATCTTTTGGGTTTTTATTTCTAATGAGGTCGACCAGTTGTCTATTTATTATTTTTTTTACTACGCATCAAGCTGCGCTGCTTGTCTTTGCTCCTGTGAGCTCGCGCACTGTCGCCTTTTCCACATATTTTTATTTTTGATTTATTTTGTCAATTTAAAAAAAAAATACGCATCGTGCTGTGCTGTTTGTGTTTGCTTGAGTGCATTCGCGCGCTCTCGCTTTCTCCACTTTACAATTTTTTGTTATTTTTTATCTATTCCTGAGAGTTTATCTTATTTTTTTAATTTATTTAAATGAAGTCGACCAGTTGCCTGCCCTTCCTTCCATTATCCGTCACCGAGACAAACTGAACAAAGTTCTGAGGTCGACCTTGTAAAGATAAGGATTCAGGTCTGTCTGCTGTTTACCTTTGCTCCTGCGCGCACTGCCCTTCTCTCCACATTTATGTGTTTGTTTGTTTGTCTATCTAATCTTTTGGGTTTTTATTTCTAATGAGGTCGACCAGTTGTCTATTTATTATTTTTTTTACTACGCATCAAGCTGCGCTGCTTGTCTTTGCTCCTGTGTGCTCGCGCACTCTCGCCTTTTCCACTTATTTTTATTTTTGATTTATTTTTGATTTATTTTGTCAATTTAAAAAAAATACGCATCGTGCTGTGCTGTTTGTGTTTGCTTGAGTGCATTCGCGCGCTCTCGCTTTCTCCACTTTATAATTTTTTTGTTATTATTTATCTATTCCTGAGAGTGTATCTTATTTTTTATTTGTTTATTTAAATGAAGTCGACCAGTTGCCTGCCCTTCCTTCCATTATCCGTCACCGAGACAAACTGAACAAAGTTCTGAGGTAGACCTTGTAAAGATAAGGATTAGGGTCTGTCTGCTGTTTACCTTTGCTCCTGCCCGCACTGCCCTTCTCTCCACATTTATGTGTTTGTTTGTTTGTCTATCTAATCTTTTGGGTTTTTATTTCTAATGAGGTCGACCAGTTGTCTATTTATTATTTTTTTTACTACGCATCAAGCTACGCTGATTGTCTTTGCTCCTGTGTGCTCGCGCACTCTCGCCTTTTCCACTTATTTTTATTTATTTTTGATTTATTTTGTCAATTTATAAAAAAATACGCATCGTGATGTGCTGTTTGTGTGTGCTTGAGTGCATTCGCGCGCTCTCGCTTTCTTCACTTTACATTTTTTTGTTATTATTTATCTATTCCTGAGAGTTTATCTTATTTTTTATTTGTTTATTTAAATGAAGTCGACCAGTTGCCTGCCCTTCCTTCCATTATCCGTCACCGAGACAAACTGAACAAAGTTCTGAGGTCGACCTTGTAAAGATAAGGATTCAGGTCTGTCTGCTGTTTACCTTTGCTCCTGCGCGCACTGCCCTTCTCTCCACATTTATGTGTTTGTTTGTTTGTCTATCTAATCTTTTGGGTTTTTATTTCTAATGGGGTCGACCAGTTGTCTATTTATTATTTTTTTTACTTCGCATCAAGCTGCGCTGCTTGTCTTTGCTCCTGTGTGCTCGCGCACTCTCGCCTTTTCCACTTATTTTTATTTTTGATTTATTTTTGATTTATTTAGTCAATTAAAAAAAATACGCATCGTGCTGTGCTGTTGGTGTTTGCTTGAGTGCATTCGCGCGCTCTCGCTTTCTCCACTTTACAATTTTTTTGTTATTATTTATCTATTCCTGAGAGTTTATCTTATTTTTTATTTGTTTATTTAAATGAAGTCGACCAGTTGCCTGCCCTTCCTTCCATTATCCGTCACCGAGAGAAACTGAACAAAGTTCTGAGGTCGACCTTGTAAAGATAAGGATTCAGGTCTGTCTGCTGTTTACCTTTGCTCCTGCGCGCACTGCCCTTCTCTCCACATTTATGTGTTTGTTTGTTTGTCTATCTAATCTTTTGGGTTTTTATTTCTAATGAGGTCGACCAGTTGTCTATTTATTATTTTTTTTACTACGCATCAAGCTGCGCTGCTTGTCTTTGCTCCTGTGTGCTCCCGCACTCTCGCCTTTTCCACTTATTTTTATTTTTGATTTATTTTTGATTTATTTTGTCAATTTTAAAAAAAATACGCATCGTGCTGTGCTGTTGGTGTTTGCTTGAGTGCATTCGCGCGCTCTCGCTTTCTCCACTTTACTCTTTTTTTGTTATTATTTATCTATTCCTGAGAGTTTATCTTATTTTTTAGTTGTTTATTTAAATGAAGTCGACCAGTTGCCTGCCCTACCTTCCATTATCCGTCACCGAGACAAACTGAACAAAGTTCTGAGGTCGACCTTGTAAAGATAAGGATTCAGGTCTGTCTGCTGTTTACCTTTGCTCCTGCCCGCACTGCCCTTCTCTCCACATTTATGTGTTTTTTTGTTTGTCTATCTAATCTTTTGTGTTTTTATTTCTAATGAGGTCGACCAGTTGTCTATTTATTATTTTTTTTACTACGCATCAAGCTGCGCTGCTTGTCTTTGCTCCTGTGTGCTCGGGCACTCTCGCCTTTTCCACTTATTTTTATTTTTGATTTATTTTTGATTTATTTTGTCAATTTAAAAAAAAATACGCATCGTGCTGTGTTGTTTGTGTTTGCTTGAGTGCATTCTCGCGCTCTCGCTTTCTCCACTTTACACTTTTTTTGTTATTATTTATCTATTCCTGAGAGTTTATCTTATTTTTTTATTTGTTTATTTAAATGAAGTCGACCAGTTGCCTGCCCTTCCTTCCATTATCCTTCACCGAGACAAACTGAACAAAGTTCTGAGGTCGACCTTGTAAAGATAAGGATTCAGGTCTGTCTGCTGTTTACCTTTGCTCCTGCGCGCACTGCCCTTCGCTCCACATTTATGTGTTTGTTTGTTTGTCTATCTAATCTTTTGGGTTTTTATTTCTAATGAGGTCGACCAGTTGTCTATTAATAATTTTTTTTTACTACGCATCAAGCTGCGCTGCTTGTCTTTGGCTCCTGTTTGCTCGTGTACTCTCGCCTTTTCCGCTTATTTTTATTTTTGATTTATTTTTGATTTATTTTGTCAATTAAAAAAAATACGCATCGTGCTGTGCTGTTTGTGTTTGCTTGAGTGCATTCGCGCGCTCTCGCTTTCTCCACTTTACAATTTTTTTGTTATTATTTATCTATTCCTGAGAGTTTATCTTATTTTTTAGTTGTTTATTTAAATGAAGTCGACCAGTTGCCTGCCCTTCCTTCCATTATCCGTCACCGAGACAAACTGAACAAAGTTCTGAGGTCGACCTTGTAAAGATAAGGATTCAGGTCTGTCTGCTGTTTACCTTTGCTCCTGCGTGCACTGCCCTTCCCTCCACATTTATGTGTTTGTTTGTTTGTCTATCTAATCTTTTGGGTTTTTATTTCTAATGAGGTCGACCAGTTGTCTATTTATTATTTTTTTTACTACGCATCAAGCTGCGCTGCTTGTCTTTGCTCCTGTGTGCTCGCGCACTCTTGCCTTTTCCACTTATTTTTATTTTTGATTTATTTTTTATTTATTTTGTCAATTAAAAAAAAATAGGCATCGTGCTGTGCTGTTTGTGTTTGCTTGAGTGCATTCGCGCGCTCTCGCTTTCTCCACTTTACACTTTTTTGTTATTATTTATCTATTCCTGAGAGTTTATCTTATTTTTTATTTGTTTATTTAAATGAAGTCGACCAGTTGCCTGCCCTTCCTTCCATTATCCGTCACCGAGACAAACTGAACAAAGTTCTGAAGTCGACCTTGTAAAGATAAGTATTCAGGTCTGTCTGCTGTTTACCTTTGCTCCTGCGCGCACTGCCCTTCTCTCCACATTTATGTGTTTGTTTGTTTGTCTATCTAATCTTTTGGGTTTTTATTTCTAATGAGGTCGACCAGTTGTCTATTTATTATTTTTTTTACTACGCATCAAGCTGCGCTGCTTGTCTTTGCTCCTGTGTGCTCGCGCACTCTCGCCTTTTCCACTTATTTTTATTTTTGATTTATTTTTGATTTATTTTGTCAATTTAAAAAAAATACGCATCGTGCTGTGCTGTTTGTGTTTGCTTGAGTGCATTCGCGCGCTCTCGCTTTCTCCACTTTACAATTTTATGTTATTATTTATCTATTCCTGAGAGTTTATCTTATCTTTTATTTGTTTATTTAAATGAAGTCGACCAGTTGCCTGCCCTTTCTTCCATTATCCGTCACCGAGACAAACTGAACAAAGTTCTGAGGTCGACCTTGTAACGATAAGGATTCAGGTCTGTCTGCTGTTTACCTTTGCTCCTGCGCGCACTGCCCTTCTCTCCACATTTATGTGTTTGTTTGTTTGTCTATCTAATCTTTTGGGTTTTTATTTCTAATGAGGTCGACCAGTTGTCTATTTATTATTTTTTTTACTACGCATCAAGCTGCGCTGCTTGTCTTTGCTCCTGTGTGGTCGCGCACTCTCGCCTTTTCCACTTATTTTTATTTTTGATTTATTTTTGATTTATTTAGTCAATTAAAAAAAATACGCATCGTGCTGTGCTGTTGGTGTTTGCTTGAGTGCATTCGCGCGCTCTCGCTTTCTCCACTTTACAATTTTTTTTTATTATTTATCTATTGCTGAGAGTGTATCTTATTTTTTATTTGTTTATTTAAATGAAGTCGACCAGTTGCCTGCCCTTCCTTCCATTATCCGTCACCGAGACAAACTGAACAAAGTTCTGAGGTCGACCTTGTAAAGATAAGGATTCAGGTCTGTCTGCTGTTTACCTTTGCTCCTGCGCGCACTGCCCTTCTCTCCACATTTATGTGTTTGTTTGTTTGTCTATCTAATCTTTTGGGTTTTTATTTCTAATGAGGTCGACCAGTTGTCTATTTATTATTTTTTTTACTACGCATCAAGCTGCGCTGCTTGTCTTTGCTCCTGTGTGCTCGCGCACTCTCGCCTTTTCCACTTATTTTTATTTTTGATTTATTTTTGATTTATTTTGTCAATTTTAAAAAAAATACGCATCGTGAAGTGCTGTTTGTGTTTGCTTGAGTGCATTCGCGCGCTCTCGCTTTCTCCACTTTACACTTTTTTGTTATTATTTATCTATTCCTGAGAGTTTATCTTATTTTTTAGTTGTTTATTTAAATGAAGTCGACCAGTTGCCTGCCCTACCTTCCATTATCCGTCACCGAGACAAACTGAACAAAGTTCTGAGGTCCACCTTGTAAAGATAAGGATTCAGGTCTGTCTGCTGTTTACCTTTGCTCCTGCGAGCACTGCCCTTCTCTCCACATTTATGTGTTTCTTTGTTTGTCTATCTAATCTTTTGGGTTTTTATTTCTAATGAGGTCGACCAGTTGTCTATTTATTATTTTTTTTACTACGCATCAAACTGCGCTGCTTGTCTTTGCTCCTGTGTGCTCGCGCACTCTCGCCTTTTCCACTTATTTTTATTTTTGATTTATTTTTGATTTATTTTGTCAATTTAAAAAAAAATACGCATCGTGCTGTGTTGTTTGTGTTTGCTTGAGTGCATTCTCGCGCTCTCGCTTTCTCCACTTTACACTTTTTTGTTATTATTTATCTATTCCTGAGAGTTTATCTTATTTTTTATTTGTTTATTTAAATGAAGTAGACCAGTTGCCTGCCCTTCATTCCATTATCCGTCACCGAGACAAACTGAACAAAGTTCTGAGGTCGACCTTGTAAAGATAAGGATTCAGGTCTGTCTGCTGTTTACATTTGCTCCTGCGCGCACTGCCATTCTCTCCACATTTATGTGTTTGTTTGTTTGTCTATCTAATCTTTTTGTTTTTTATTTCTAATGAGGTCTACCAGTTGTCTATTTATTATTTTTTTACTACGCATCAAGCTGCGCTGCTTGTCTTTGCTCCTGTGTGCTCGCGCACTCTCGCCTTTTCCACTTATTTTTATTTGTGATTTATTTTTGATTTATTTTGTCAATTTAAAAAAAAATACGCATCGCGCTGTGCTGTTTGTGTTTGCTTGAGTGCATTCGCGCGCTCTCGCTTTCTCCACTTTACAATTTTTTTGTTATTATTTATCTATTCCTGAGAGTTTATCATATTTTTTATTTGTTTATTTAAATGAAGTCGACCACTTGCCTGCCCTTCCTTCCATTTTCCGTCACCGAGACAAACTGAACAAAGTTCTGAGGTCGACCTTGTAAAGATAAGGATTCAGGTCTGTCTGCTGTTTACCTTTGCTCCTGCGCGCACTGCCCTTCTCTATACATTTATGTGTTTGTTAGTTTGTCCATCTAATCTTTTGGGTTTTTATTTCTAATGAGGTCGACCAGTTGTTTATTTATTATTTTTTTTACCACGCATCAAGCTGCGCTGCTTGTCTTTGCTCCTGTGTGCTCGCGCACTCTCGCCTTTTCCACTTATTTTTATTTTTGATTTATTTTTGATTTATTTTGTCAATTTTAAAAAAAATACGCATCGTGCTGTGCTGTTTGTGTTTGCTTGAGTGCATTCGCGCTCTCTCGCTTTCTCCACTTTACAATTTTTTTGTTATTATTTATCTATTCCTGAGAGTTTATCTTATTTTTTATTTGTTTATTTAAATGAAGTCGACCAGTTGACTGCCCTTCCTTCCATTATCCGTCACCGAGACAAACTGAACAAAGTTCTGAGGTCGACCTTGTAAATATACGGATTCAGGTCTGTCTGCTGTTTACCTTTGCTCCTGCGCGCACTGCCCTTCTCTCCACATTTATGTGTTTGTTTGTTTGTTTGTCTATCTAATCTTTTGGGTTTTTATTTCTAATGAGGTCGACCAGTTGTCTATTTATTATTTTTTTTTACTACGCATCAAGCTGCACTGCTTGTCTTTGCTCCTGTGTGCTCGCGCAGTCTCGCCTTTTCCACTTATTTTTATTTTTGATTTATTTTTGATTTATTTTGTCAATTTTAAAAAAAATACGCATCGTGCTGTGCTGTTTGTGTTTGCTTGAGTGCATTCGCGCGCTCTCGCTTTCTCCACTTTACACTTTTTTGTTATTATTTATCTATTCCTGAGAGTTTATCTTATTTTTTATTTGTTTATTTAAATGAAGTCGACCAGTTGCCTGCCCTTCCTTCCATTATCCGTCACCGAGACAAACTGAACAAAGTTCTGAAGTCGACCTTGTAAAGATAAGTATTCAGGTCTGTCTGCTGTTTACCTTTGCTCCTGCGCGCACTGCCCTTCTCTCCACATTTATGTGTTTGTTTGTTTGTCTATCTAATCTTTTGGGTTTTTATTTCTAATGAGGTCGACCAGTTGTCTATTTATTATTTTTTTTACTACGCATCAAGCTGCGCTGCTTGTCTTTGCTCCTGTGTGCTCGCGCACTCTCGCCTTTTCCACTTATTTTTATTTTTGATTTATTTTTGATTTATTTTGTCAATTTAAAAAAAAATACGCATCGTGCTGTGCTGTTTGTGTTTGCTTGAGTGCATTCGCGCGCTCTCGCTTTCTCCACTTTACAATTTTATGTTATTATTTATCTATTCCTGAGAGTTTATCTTATCTTTTATTTGTTTATTTAAATGAAGTCGACCAGTTGCCTGCCCTTTCTTCCATTATCCGTCACCGAGACAAACTGAACAAAGTTCTGAGGTCGACCTTGTAACGATAAGGATTCAGGTCTGTCTGCTGTTTACCTTTGCTCCTGCGCGCACTGCCCTTCTCTCCACATTTATGTGTTTGTTTGTTTGTCTATCTAATCTTTTGGGTTTTTATTTCTAATGAGGTCGACCAGTTGTCTATTTATTATTTTTTTTACTACGCATCAAGCTGCGCTGCTTGTCTTTGCTCCTGTGTGGTCGCGCACTCTCGCCTTTTCCACTTATTTTTATTTTTGATTTATTTTTGATTTATTTAGTCAATTAAAAAAAATACGCATCGTGCTGTGCTGTTGGTGTTTGCTTGAGTGCATTCGCGCGCTCTCGCTTTCTCCACTTTACAATTTTTTTTATTATTTATCTATTGCTGAGAGTGTATCTTATTTTTTATTTGTTTATTTAAATGAAGTCGACCAGTTGCCTGCCCTTCCTTCCATTATCCGTCACCGAGACAAACTGAACAAAGTTCTGAGGTCGACCTTGTAAAGATAAGGATTCAGGTCTGTCTGCTGTTTACCTTTGCTCCTGCGCGCACTGCCCTTCTCTCCACATTTATGTGTTTGTTTGTTTGTCTATCTAATCTTTTGGGTTTTTATTTCTAATGAGGTCGACCAGTTGTCTATTTATTATTTTTTTTACTACGCATCAAGCTGCGCTGCTTGTCTTTGCTCCTGTGTGCTCGCGCACTCTCGCCTTTTCCACTTATTTTTATTTTTGATTTATTTTTGATTTATTTTGTCAATTTTAAAAAAAATACGCATCGTGAAGTGCTGTTTGTGTTTGCTTGAGTGCATTCGCGCGCTCTCGCTTTCTCCACTTTACACTTTTTTGTTATTATTTATCTATTCCTGAGAGTTTATCTTATTTTTTAGTTGTTTATTTAAATGAAGTCGACCAGTTGCCTGCCCTACCTTCCATTATCCGTCACCGAGACAAACTGAACAAAGTTCTGAGGTCGACCTTGTAAAGATAAGGATTCAGGTCTGTCTGCTGTTTACCTTTGCTCCTGCGAGCACTGCCCTTCTCTCCACATTTATGTGTTTCTTTGTTTGTCTATCTAATCTTTTGGGTTTTTATTTCTAATGAGGTCGACCAGTTGTCTATTTATTATTTTTTTTACTACGCATCAAGCTGCGCTGCTTGTCTTTGCTCCTGTGTGCTCGCGCACTCTCGCCTTTTCCACTTATTTTTATTTTTGATTTATTTTTGATTTATTTTGTCAATTTAAAAAAAAATACGCATCGTGCTGTGTTGTTTGTGTTTGCTTGAGTGCATTCTCGCGCTCTCGCTTTCTCCACTTTACACTTTTTTGTTATTATTTATCTATTCCTGAGAGTTTATCTTATTTTTTATTTGTTTATTTAAATGAAGTAGACCAGTTGCCTGCCCTTCATTCCATTATCCGTCACCGAGACAAACTGAACAAAGTTCTGAGGTCGACCTTGTAAAGATAAGGATTCAGGTCTGTCTGCTGTTTACATTTGCTCCTGCGCGCACTGCCATTCTCTCCACATTTATGTGTTTGTTTGTTTGTCTATCTAATCTTTTTGTTTTTTATTTCTAATGAGGTCTACCAGTTGTCTATTTATTATTTTTTTACTACGCATCAAGCTGCGCTGCTTGTCTTTGCTCCTGTGTGCTCGCGCACTCTCGCCTTTTCCACTTATTTTTATTTGTGATTTATTTTTGATTTATTTTGTCAATTTAAAAAAAAATACGCATCGCGCTGTGCTGTTTGTGTTTGCTTGAGTGCATTCGCGCGCTCTCGCTTTCTCCACTTTACAATTTTTTTGTTATTATTTATCTATTCCTGAGAGTTTATCATATTTTTTATTTGTTTATTTAAATGAAGTCGACCACTTGCCTGCCCTTCCTTCCATTTTCCGTCACCGAGACAAACTGAACAAAGTTCTGAGGTCGACCTTGTAAAGATAAGGATTCAGGTCTGTCTGCTGTTTACCTTTGCTCCTGCGCGCACTGCCCTTCTCTATACATTTATGTGTTTGTTAGTTTGTCCATCTAATCTTTTGGGTTTTTATTTCTAATGAGGTCGACCAGTTGTTTATTTATTATTTTTTTTACCACGCATCAAGCTGCGCTGCTTGTCTTTGCTCCTGTGTGCTCGCGCACTCTCGCCTTTTCCACTTATTTTTATTTTTGATTTATTTTTGATTTATTTTGTCAATTTAAAAAAAAATACGCATCGTGCTGTGCTGTTTGTGTTTGCTTGAGTGCATTCGCGCTCTCTCGCTTTCTCCACTTTACAATTTTTTTGTTATTATTTATCTATTCCTGAGAGTTTATCTTATTTTTTATTTGTTTATTTAAATGAAGTCGACCAGTTGCCTGCCCTTCCTTCCATTATCCGTCACCGAGACAAACTGAACAAAGTTCTGAGGTCGACCTTGTAAATATACGGATTCAGGTCTGTCTGCTGTTTACCTTTGCTCCTGCGCGCACTGCCCTTCTCTCCACATTTATGTGTTTGTTTGTTTGTTTGTCTATCTAATCTTTTGGGTTTTTATTTCTAATGAGGTCGACCAGTTGTCTATTTATTATTTTTTTTACTACGCATCAAGCTGCACTGCTTGTCTTTGCTCCTGTGTGCTCGCGCAGTCTCGCCTTTTCCACTTATTTTTATTTTTGATTAATTTTTGATTTATTTTGTCAATTTAAAAAAAATACGCATCGTGCTGTGCTGTTTGTGTTTGCTTGAGTGCATTCGCGCGCTCTCGCTTTCTCCACTTTACAATTTTTTTGTTATTATTTATCTATTCCTGAGAGTTTATCTTATTTTTTATTTGTTTATTTAAATGAAGTCGACCAGTTGCCTGCCCTTCCTTCCATTATCCGTCACCGAGACAAACTGAACAAAGTTCTGAGGTCGACCTTGTAAAGATAAGGATTCAGGTCTGTCTGCTGTTTACCTTTGCTCCTGCGAGCACTGCCCTTCTCTCCACATTTATGTGTTTCTTTGTTTGTCTATCTAATCTTTTGGGTTTTTATTTCTAATGAGGTCGACCAGTTGTCTATTTATTATTTTTTTTACTACGCATCAAGCTGCGCTGCTTGTCTTTGCTCCTGTGTGCTCGCACACTCTCGCCTTTTCCACTTATTTTTATTTTTGATTTATTTTTGATTTATTTTGTCAATTTAAAAAAAAATACGCATCGTGCTGTGCTGTTTGTGTTTGCTTGAGTGCATTCTCGCGCTCTCGCTTTCTCCACTTTACAATTTTTTGTTATTATTTATCTATTCCTGAGAGTTTATCTTATTTTTTATTTGTTTATTTAAATGAAGTCGACCAGTTGCCTGCCCTTCCTTCCATTATCCGTCACCGAGACAAACTGAACAAAGTTCTGAGGTCGACCTTGTAAAGATAAGGATTCAGGTCTGTCTGCTGTTTACCTTTGCTCCTGCGCGCACTGCCCTTCTCTCCACATTTATGTGTTTGTTTGTTTGTCTATCTAATCTTTTGGGTTTTTATTTCTAATGAGGTCGACCAGTTGTCTATTTATTATTTTTTTACTACGCATCAAGCTGCGCTGCTTGTCTTTGCTCCTGTGTGCTCGCGCACTCTCGCCTTTTCCACTTATTTTTATTTTTGATTTATTTTTGATTTATTTTGTCAATTTAAAAAAAATACGCATCGCGCTGTGCTGTTTGTGTTTGCTTGAGTGCATTCGCGCGCTCTCGCTTTCTCCACTTTACAATTTTTTTGTTATTATTTATCTATTCCTGAGAGTTTATCATATTTTTTATTTGTTTATTTAAATGAAGTCGACCAGTTGCCTGCCCTTCCTTCCATTATCCGTCACCGAGACAAACTGAACAAAGTTCTGAGGTCGACCTTGTAAAGATAAGGATTCAGGTCTGTCTGCTGTTTACCTTTGCTCCTGCGCGCACTGCCCTTCTCTATACATTTATGTGTTTGTTAGTTTGTCCATCTAATCTTTTGGGTTTTTATTTCTAATGAGGTCGACCAGTTGTTTATTTATTATTTTTTTTACTACGCATCAAGCTGCGCTGCTTGTCTTTGCTCCTGTGTGCTCGCGCACTCTCGCCTTTTCCACTTATTTTTATTTTTGATTTATTTTTGATTTATTTTGTCAATTTTAAAAAAAATACGCATCGTGCTGTGCTGTTTGTGTTTGCTTGAGTGCATTCGCGCGCTCTCGCTTTCTCCACTTTACAATTTTTTTGTTATTATTTATCTATTCCTGAGAGTTTATCTTATTTTTTATTTGTTTATTTAAATGAAGTCGACCAGTTGCCTGCCCTTCCTTCCATTATCCGTCACCGAGACAAACTGAACAAAGTTCTGAGGTCGACCTTGTAAAGATAAGGATTCAGGTCTGTCTGCTGTTTACCTTTGCTCCTGCGCGCACTGCCCTTCTCTCCACATTTATGTGTTTGTTTGTTTGTCTATCTAATCTTTTGGGTTTTTATTTCTAATGAGGTCGACCAGTTGTCTATTTATTATTTTTTTTACTACGCATCAAGCTGCGCTGCTTGTCTTTGCTCCTGTGTGCTCGCGCACTCTCGCCTTTTCCACTTATTTTTATTTTTGATTTATTTTGTCAATTTAAAAAAAAATACGCATCGTGCTGTGCTGTTTGTGTTTGCTTGAGTGCATTCGCGCGCTCTCGCTTTCTCCACTTTACAATTTTTTTTGCTATTATTTATCTATTCCTGAGAGTTTATCTTATTTTTTATTTGTTTATTTAAATGAAGTCGACCAGTTGCCTGCCCTTCCTTCCATTATCCGTCACCGAGACAAACTGAACAAAGTTCTGAGGTCGACCTTGTAAAGATAAGGATTCAGGTCTGTCTGCTGTTTACCTTTGCTCCTGCGCGCACTGCCCTTCTCTCCACATTTATGTGTTTGTTTGTTTGTCTATCTAATCTTTTGGGTTTTTATTTCTAATGAGGTCGACCAGTTGTCTATTTATTATTTTTTTTTACTACGCATCAAGCTGCGCTGCTTGTCTTTGCTCCTGTGTGCTCGCGCACTCTCGCCTTTTCCACTTATTTTTATTTTTGATTTATTTTTGATTTATTTTGTCAATTTAAAAAAAAATACGCATCGTGCTGTGCTGTTTGTGTTTGCTTGAGTGCATTCGCGCGCTCTCGCTTTCTCCACTTTACAATTTTTTTGTTATTATTTATCTATTCCTGAGAGTTTATCTTATTTTTTATTTGTTTATTTAAATGAAGTCGACCAGTTGCCTGCCCTTCCTTCCATTATCCGTCACCGAGACAAACTGAACAAAGTTCTGAGGTCGACCTTGTAAAGATAAGGATTCAGGTCTGTCTGCTGTTTACCTTTGCTCCTGCGCGCACTGCCCTTCTCTCCACATTTATGTGTTTGTTTGTTTGTCTATCTAATCTTTTGGGTTTTTATTTCTAATGAGGTCGACCAGTTGTCTATTTATTATTTTTTTTACTACGCATCAAGCTGCGCTGCTTGTCTTTGCTCCTGTGTGCTCGCGCACTCTCGCCTTTTCCACTTATTTTTATTTTTGATTTATTTTTGATTTATTTTGTCAATTTAAAAAAAAATACGCATCGTGCTGTGCTGTTTGTGTTTGCTTGAGTGCATTCGCGCGCTCTCGCTTTCTCCACTTTACAATTTTTTTGTTATTATTTATCTATTCCTGAGAGTTTATCTTATTTTTTATTTGTTTATTTAAATGAAGTCGACCAGTTGCCTGCCCTTCCTTCCATTATCCGTCACCGAGACAAACTGAACAAAGTTCTGAGGTCGACCTTGTAAAGATAAGGATTCAGGTCTGTCTGCTGTTTACCTTTGCTCCTGCCCGCACTGCCCTTCTCTCCACATTTATGTGTTTGTTTGTTTGTCTATCTAATCTTTTGGGTTTTTATTTCTAATGAGGTCGACCAGTTGTCTATTTATTATTTTTTTTACTACGCATCAAGCTGCACTGCTTGTCTTTGCTCCTGTGTGCTCGCGCAGTCTCGCCTTTTCCACTTATTTTTATTTTTGATTTATTTTTGATTTATTTTGTCAATTTAAAAAAAAATACGCATCGTGCTGTGCTGTTTGTGTTTGCTTGAGTGCATTCGCGCGCTCTCGCTTTCTCCACTTTACAATTTTTTGTTATTATTTATCTATTCCTGAGAGTTTATCTTATTTTTTATTTGTTTATTTAAATGAAGTCGACCAGTTGCCTGCCCTTCCTTCCATTATCCGTCACCGAGACAAACTGAACAAAGTTCTGAGGTCGACCTTGTAAAGATAAGGATTCAGGTCTGTCTGCTGTTTACCTTTGCTCCTGCGCGCACTGCCCTTCTCTCCACATTTATGTGTTTGTTTGTTTGTCTATCTAATCTTTTGGGTTTTTATTTCTAATGAGGTCGACCAGTTGTCTATTTATTATTTTTTTTACTACGCATCAAGCTGCGCTGCTTGTCTTTGCTCCTGTGTGCTCGCGCACTCTCGCCTTTTCCACTTATTTTTATTTTTGATTTATTTTTGATTTATTTTGTCAATTTAAAAAAAATACGCATCGTGCTGTGCTGTTTGTGTTTGCTTGAGTGCATTCGCGCTCTCTCGCTGTCTCCACTTTACAATTTTTTTTGTTATTATTTATCTATTCCTGAGAGTTTATCTTATTTTTTATTTGTTTATTTAAATGAAGTCGACCAGTTGCCTGCCCTTCCTTCCATTATCCGTCACCGAGACAAACTGAACAAAGTTCTGAGGTCGACCTTGTAAAGATAAGGATTCAGGTCTGTCTGCTGTTTACCTTTGCTCCTGCGTGCACTGCCCTTCTCTCCACATTTATGTGTTTGTTTGTTTGTCTATCTAATCTTTTGGGTTTTTATTTCTAATGAGGTCGACCAGTTGTCTATTTATTATTTTTTTTACTACGCATCAAGCTGCGCTGCTTGTCTTTGCTCCTGTGTGCTCGCGCACTCTCGCCTTTTCCACTTATTTTTATTTTTGATTTATTTTTGATTTATTTTGTCAATTTAAAAAAAATACGCATCGTGCTGTGCTGTTTGTGTTTGCTTGAGTGCATTCGCGCGCTCTCGCTTTCTCCACTTTACAATTTTTTTGTTATTATTTATCTATTCCTGAGAGTTTATCTTATTTTTTATTTGTTTATTTAAATGAAGTCGACCAGTTGCCTGCCCTTCCTTCCATTATCCGTCACCGAGACAAACTGAACAAAGTTCTGAGGTCGACCTTGTAAAGATAAGGATTCAGGTCTGTCTGCTGTTTACCTTTGCTCCTGCGCGCACTGCCCTTCTCTCCACATTTATGTGTTTGTTTGTTTGTCTATCTAATCTTTTGGGTTTTTATTTCTAATGAGGTCGACCAGTTGTCTATTTATTATTTTTTTACTACGCATCAAGCTGCGCTGCTTGTCTTTGCTCCTGTGTGCTCGCGCACTCTCGCCTTTTCCACTTATTTTTATTTTTGATTTATTTTTGATTTATTTTGTCAATTTAAAAAAAATACGCATCGTGCTGTGCTGTTTGTGTTTGCTTGAGTGCATTCGCGCGCTCTCGCTTTCTCCACTTTACAATTTTTTTGTTATTATTTATCTATTCCTGAGAGTTTATCTTATTTTTTATTTGTTTATTTAAATGAAGTCGACCAGTTGCCTGCCCTTCCTTCCATTATCCGTCACCGAGACAAACTGAACAAAGTTCTGAGGTCGACCTTGTAAAGATAAGGATTCAGGTCTGTCTGCTGTTTACCTTTGCTCCTGCGCGCACTGCCCTTCTCTCCACATTTATGTGTTTGTTTGTTTGTCTATCTAATCTTTTGGGTTTTTATTTCTAATGAGGTCGACCAGTTGTCTATTTATTATTTTTTTTACTACGCATCAAGCTGCGCTGCTTGTCTTTGCTCCTGTGTGCTCGCGCACTCTCGCCTTTTCCACTTATTTTTATTTTTGATTTATTTTTGATTTATTTTGTCAATTTAAAAAAAAATACGCATCGTGCTGTGCTGTTTGTGTTTCTTGAGTGCATTCGCGCGCTCTCGCTTTCTCCACTTTACAATTTTTTGTTATTATTTATCTATTCCTGAGAGTTTATCTTATTTTTTATTTGTTTATTTAAATGAAGTCGACCAGTTGCCTGCCCTTCCTTCCATTATCCGTCACCGAGACAAACTGAACAAAGTTCTGAGGTCGACCTTGTAAAGATAAGGATTCAGGTCTGTCTGCTGTTTACCTTTGCTCCTGCCCGCACTGCCCTTCTATCCACATTTATGTGTTTGTTTGTTTGTCTATCTAATCTTTTGGGTTTTTATTTCTAATGAGGTCGACCAGTTGTCTATTTATTATTTTTTTTTACTACGCATCAAGCTGCACTGCTTGTCTTTGCTCCTGTGTGCTCGCGCAATCTCGCCTTTTCCACTTATTTTTATTTTTGATTTATTTTTGATTTATTTTGTCAATTTAAAAAAAAATACGCATCGTGCTGTGCTGTTTGTGTTTGCTTGAGTGCATTCGCGCGCTCTCGCTTTCTCCACTTTACAATTTTTTTGTTATTATTTATCTATTCCTGAGAGTTTATCTTATTTTTTATTTGTTTATTTAAATGAAGTCGACCAGTTACCTGCCCTTCCTTCCATTATCCGTCACCGAGACAAACTGAACAAAGTTCTGAGGTCGACCTTGTAAAGATAAGGATTCAGGTCTGTCTGCTGTTTACCTTTGCTCCTGCGCGCACTGCCCTTCTCTCCACATTTATGTGTTTGTTTGTTTGTCTATCTAAACTTTTGGGTTTTTATTTCTAATGAGGTCGACCAGTTGTCTATTTATTATTTTTTTTACTACGCATCAAGCTGCGCTGCTTGTCTTTGCTCCTGTGTGCTCGCGCACTCTCGCCTTTTCCACTTATTTTTATTTTTGATTTATTTTTGATTTATTTTGTCAATTTAAAAAAAAATACGCATCGTGCTGTGCTGTTTGTGTTTGCTTGAGTGCATTCGCGCGCTCTCGCTTTCTCCACTTTACAATTTTTTTGTTATTATTTATCTATTCCTGAGAGTTTATCTTATTTTTTATTTGTTTATTTAAATGAAGTCGACCAGTTGCCTGCCCTTCCTTCCATTATCCGTCACCGAGACAAACTGAACAAAGTTCTGAGGTCGACCTTGTAAAGATAAGGATTCAGGTCTGTCTGCTGTTTACCTTTGCTCCTGCGCTCACTGCCCTTCTCTCCACATTTATGTGTTTGTTTGTTTGTCTATCTAATCTTTTGGGTTTTTATTTCTAATGAGGTCGACCAGTTGTCTATTTATTATTTTTTTTACTACGCATCAAGCTGCGCTGCTTGTCTTTGCTCCTGTGTGCTCGCGCACTCTCGCCTTTTCCACTTATTTTTATTTTTGATTTATTTTTGATTTATTTTGTCAATTTTTTAAAAAAATACGCATCGTGCTGTGCTGTTTGTGTTTGCTTGAGTGCATTCGCGCGCTCTCGCTTTCTCCACTTTACAATTTTTTTGTTATTATTTATCTATTCCTGAGAGTTTATCTTATTTTTTATTTGTTTATTTAAATGAAGTCGACCAGTTGCCTGCACCTTCCTTCCATTATCCGTCACCGAGACAAACTGAACAAAGTTCTGAGGTCGACCTTGTAAAGATAAGGATTCAGGTCTGTCTGTTGTTTACCTTTGCTCCTGCGCGCACTGCCCTTCTCTCCACATTTATGTGTTTGTTTGTTTGTCTATCTAATCTTTGGGTTTTTATTTCTAATGAGGTCGACCAGTTGTCTATTTATTATTTTTTTTACTACGCATCAAGCTGCGCTGCTTGTCTTTGCTCCTGTGTGCTCGCGCACTCTCGCCTTTTCCACTTATTTTTATTTTTGATTTATTTTTGATTTATTTTGTCAATTAAAAAAAAATACGCATCGTGCTGTGCTGTTTGTGTTTGCTTGAGTGCATTTGCGCGCTCTCGCTTTCTCCACTTTACAATTTTTTTGTTATTATTTATCTATTCCTGAGAGTTTATCTTATTTTTTATTTGTTTATTTAAATGAAGTCGACCAGTTGCCTGCCCTTCCTTCCATTATCCGTCACCGAGACAAACTGAACAAAGTTCTGAGGTCGACCTTGTAAAGATAAGGATTCAGGTCTGTCTGCTGTTTACCTTTGCTCCTGCGCGCACTGCCCTTCTCTCCACATTTATGTGTTTGTTTGTTTGTCTATCTAATCTTTTGGGTTTTTATTTCTAATGAGGTCGACCAGTTGTCTATTTATTATTTTTTTTACTACGCATCAAGCTGCGCTGCTTGTCTTTGCTCCTGTGTGCTCGCGCACTCTCGCCTTTTCCACTTATTTTTATTTTTGATTTATTTTTGATTTATTTTGTCAATTTAAAAAAAATACGCATCGTGCTGTGCTGTTTGTGTTTGCTTGAGTGCATTCGCGCGCTCTCTCTTTCTCCACTTTACAATTTTTTTGTTATTATTTATCTATTCCTGAGAGTTTATCTTATTTTTTATTTGTTTATTTAAATGAAGTCGACCAGTTGCCTGCCCTTCCTTCCATTATCCGTCACCGAGACAAACTGAACAAAGTTCTGAGGTCGACCTTGTAAAGATAAGGATTCAGGTCTGTCTGCTGTTTACCTTTGCTCCTGCGCGCACTGCCCTTCTCTCCACATTTATGTGTTTGTTTGTTTGTCTATCTAATCTTTTGGGTTTTTATTTCTAATGAGGTCGACCAGTTGTCTATTTATTATTTTTTTTTACTACGCATCAAGCTGCGCTGCTTGTCTTTGCTCCTGTGTGCTCGCGCACTCTCGCCTTTTCCACTTATTTTTATTTTTGATTTATTTTTGATTTATTTTGTCAATTTAAAAAAAAATACGCATCGTGCTGTGCTGTTTGTGTTTGCTTGAGTGCATTCGCGCGCTCTCGCTTTCTCCACTTTACAATTTTTTTTTATTATTTATCTATTCCTGAGAGTTTATCTTATTTTTTATTTGTTTATTTAAATGAAGTCGACCAGTTGCCTGCCCTTCCTTCCATTATCCGTCACCGAGACAAACTGAACAAAGTTCTGAGGTCGACCTTGTAAAGATAAGGATTCAGGTCTGTCTGCTGTTTACCTTTGCTCCTGCGCGCACTGCCCTTCTCTCCACATTTATGTGTTTGTTTGTTTGTCTATCTAATCTTTTGGGTTTTTATTTCTAATGAGGTCGACCAGTTGTCTATTTATTATTTTTTTTACTACGCATCAAGCTGCGCTGCTTGTCTTTGCTCCTGTGTGCTCGCGCACTCTCGCCTTTTCCACTTATTTTTATTTTTGATTTATTTTTGATTTATTTTGTCAATTTAAAAAAAAATACGCATCGTGCTGTGCTGTTTGTGTTTGCTTGAGTGCTTTCGCGCGCTCTCGCTTTCTCCACTTTACAATTTTTTTGTTATTATTTATCTATTCCTGAGAGTTTATCTTATTTTTTATTTGTTTATTTAAATGAAGTCGACCAGTTGCCTGCCCTTCCTTCCATTATCCGTCACCGAGACAAACTGAACAAAGTTCTGAGGTCGACCTTGTAAAGATAAGGATTCAGGTCTGTCTGCTGTTTACCTTTGCTCCTGCGCGCACTGCCCTTCTCTCCACATTTATGTGTTTGTTTGTTTGTCTATCTAATCTTTTGGGTTTTTATTTCTAATGAGGTCGACCAGTTGTCTATTTATTATTTTTTTTTACTACGCATCAAGCTGCGCTGCTTGTCTTTGCTCCTGTGTGCTCGCGCAATCTCGCCTTTTCCACTTATTTTTATTTTTGATTTATTTTTGATTTATTTTGTCAATTTAAAAAAATACGCATCGTGCTGTGCTGTTTGTGTTTGCTTGAGTGCATTCGCGCGCTCTCGCTTTCTCCACTTTACAATTTTTTTGTTATTATTTATCTATTCCTGAGAGTTTATATTATTTTTATTTGTTTATTTAAATGAAGTCGACCAGTTGCCTGCCCTTCCTTCCATTATCCGTCACCGAGACAAACTGAACAAAGTTCTGAGGTCGACCTTGTAAAGATAAGGATTCAGGTCTGTCTGCTGTTTACCTTTGCTCCTACGCGCACTGCCCTTCTCTCCACATTTATGTGTTTGTTTGTTTGTCTATCTAATCTTTGGGTTTTTATTTCTAATGAGGTCGACCAGTTGTCTATTTATTATTTTTTTACTACGCATCAAGCTGCGCTGCTTGTCTTTGCTCCTGTGTGCTCGCGCACTCTCGCCTTTTCCACTTATTTTTATTTTTGATTTATTTTTGATTTATTTTGTCAATTTAAAAAAAAATACGCATCGTTGCTGTGCTGTTTGTGTTTGCTTGAGTGCATTTGCGCGCTCTCGCTTTCTCCACTTTACAATTTTTTTGTTATTATTTATCTATTCCTGAGAGTTTATCTTATTTTTTATTTGTTTATTTAAATGAAGTCGACCAGTTGCCTGCCCTTCCTTCCATTATCGTCACCGAGACAAACTGAACAAAGTTCTGAGGTCGACCTTGTAAAGATAAGGATTCAGGTCTGTCTGCTGTTTACCTTTGCTCCTGCGCGCACTGCCCTTCTCTCCACATTTATGTGTTTGTTTGTTTGTCTATCTAATCTTTTGGGTTTTTATTTCTAATGAGGTCGACCAGTTGTCTATTTATTATTTTTTTTACTACGCATCAAGCTGCGCTGCTTGTCTTTGCTCCTGTGTGCTCGCGCACTCTCGCCTTTTCCACTTATTTTTATTTTTGATTTATTTTTGATTTATTTTGTCAATTTAAAAAAAATACGCATCGTGCTGTGCTGTTTGTGTTTGCTTGAGTGCATTCGCGCGCTCTCTCTTTGTCCACTTTACAATTTTTTTGTTATTATTTTCTATTCCTGAGAGTTTATCTTATTTTTTATTTGTTTATTTAAATGAAGTCGACCAGTTGCCTGCCCTTCCTTCCATTATCCGTCACCGAGACAAACTGAACAAAGTTCTGAGGTCGACCTTGTAAAGATAAGGATTCAGGTCTGTCTGCTGTTTACCTTTGCTCCTGCGCGCACTGCCCTTCTCTCCACATTTATGTGTTTGTTTGTTTGTCTATCTAATCTTTTGGGTTTTTATTTCTAATGAGGTCGACCAGTTGTCTATTTATTATTTTTTTTTACTACGCATCAAGCTGCGCTGCTTGTCTTTGCTCCTGTGTGCTCGCGCACTCTCGCCTTTTCCACTTATTTTTATTTTTGATTTATTTTTGATTTATTTTGTCAATTTTTTAAAAAAAATACGCATCGTGCTGTGCTGTTTGTGTTTGCTTGAGTGCATTCGCGCGCTCTCGCTTTCTCCACTTTACAATTTTTTTTTATTATTTATCTATTCCTGAGAGTTTATCTTATTTTTTATTTGTTTATTTAAATGAAGTCGACCAGTTGCCTGCCCTTCCTTCCATTATCCGTCACCGAGACAAACTGAACAAAGTTCTGAGGTCGACCTTGTAAAGATAAGGATTCAGGTCTGTCTGCTGTTTACCTTTGCTCCTGCGCTCACTGCCCTTCTCTCCACATTTATGTGTTTGTTTGTTTGTCTATCTAATCTTTTGGGTTTTTATTTCTAATGAGGTCGACCAGTTGTCTATTTATTATTTTTTTTACTACGCATCAAGCTGCGCTGCTTGTCTTTGCTCCTGTGTGCTCGCGCACTCTCGCCTTTTCCACTTATTTTTATTTTTGATTTATTTTTGATTTATTTTGTCAATTTAAAAAAATACGCATCGTGCTGTGCTGTTTGTGTTTGCTTGAGTGCATTCGCGCGCTCTCGCTTTCTCCACTTTACAATTTTTTTGTTATTATTTATCTATTCCTGAGAGTTTATCTTATTTTTTATTTGTTTATTTAAATGAAGTCGACCAGTTGCCTGCCCTTCCTTCCATTATCCGTCACGGAGAAAAACTGAACAAAGTTCTGAGGTCGACCTTGTAAAGATAAGGATTCAGGTCTGTCTGCTGTTTACCTTTGCTCCTGCCGCACTGCCCTTCTCTCCACATTTATGTGTTTGTTTGTTTGTCTATCTAATCTTTTGGGTTTTTATTTCTAATGAGGTCGACCAGTTGTCTATTTATTATTTTTTTTTACTACGCATCAAGCTGCGCTGCTTGTCTTTGCTCCTGTGTGCTCACGCACTCTCGCCTTTTTCCACTTATTTTTATTTTTGATTTATTTTTGATTTATTTTGTCAATTTTTTAAAAAAATACGCATCGTGCTGTGCTGTTTGTGTTTGCTTGAGTGCATTCGCGCGCTCTCGCTTTCTCCACTTTACAATTTTTTTGTTATTATTTATCTATTCCTGAGAGTTTATCTTATTTTTATTTGTTTATTTAAATGAAGTCGACCAGTTGCCTGCCCTTCCTTCCATTATCCGTCACCGAGACAAACTGAACAAAGTTCTGAGGTCGACCTTGTAAAGATAAGGATTCAGGTCTGTCTGCTTGTTTACCTTTGCTCCTACGCGCACTGCCCTTCTCTCCACATTTATGTGTTTGTTTGTTTGTCTATCTAATCTTTGGGTTTTTTTTCTAATGAGGTCGACCAGTTGTCTATTTATTATTTTTTTACTACGCATCAAGCTGCGCTGCTTGTCTTTGCTCCTGTGTGCTCGCGCACACTCGCCTTTTCCACTTATTTTTATTTTTGATTTATTTTTGATTTATTTTGTCAATTAAAAAAAAATACGCATCTGCTGTGCTGTTTGTGTTTGCTTGAGTGCATTTGCGCGCTCTCGCTTTCTCCACTTTACAATTTTTTTGTTATTATTTATCTATTCCTGAGAGTTTATCTTATTTTTATTGTTTATTTAAATGAAGTCGACCAGTTGCCTGCCCTTCCTTCCATTATCCGTCACCGAGACAAACTGAACAAAGTTCTGAGGTCGACCTTGTAAAGATAAGGATTCAGGTCTGTCTGCTGTTTACCTTTGATCCTGCGCGCACTGCCCTTCTCTACACATTTATGTGTTTGTTTGTTTGTCTATCTAATCTTTTGGGTTTTTATTTCTAATGAGGTCGACCAGTTGTCTATTTATTATTTTTTTTACTACGCATCAAGCTGCGCTGCTTGTCTTTACTCCTGTGTGCTCGCGCACTCTCGCCTTTTCCACTTATTTTTATTTTTGATTTATTTTTGATTTATTTTGTCAATTTAAAAAAAATACGCATCGTGCTGTGCTGTTTGTGTTTGCTTGAGTGCTTTCGCGCGCTCTCTCTTTGTGCACTTTACAATTTTTTTGTTATTATTTTTCTATTCCTGAGAGTTTATCTTATTTTTTATTTGTTTATTTAAATGACGTCGACCAGTTGCCTGCCCTTCCTTCCATTATCCGTCACCGAGACAAACTGAACAAAGTTCTGAGGTCGACCTTGTAAAGATAAGGATTCAGGTCTGTCTGCTGTTTACCTTTGCTCCTGCGCGCACTGCCCTTCTCTCCACATTTATGTGTTTGTTTGTTTGTCTATCCAATCTTTTGGGTTTTTATTTCTAATGAGGTCGACCAGTTGTCTATTTATTATTTTTTTTTACTACACATCAAGCTGCGCTGCTTGTCTTTGCTCCTGTGTGCTCGCGCACTCTCGCTTTTTCCAGTTATTTTTATTTTTGATTTATTTTTGATTTATTTTGTCAATTTTTAAAAAAAAATACGCATCGTGCTGTGCTGTTTGTGTTTGCTTGAGTGCATTCGCGCGCTCTCGCTTTCTCCACTTTACAATTTTTTTTTATTATTTATCTATTCCTGAGAGTTTATCTTATTTTTTATTTGTTTATTTAAATGAAGTCGACCAGTTGCCTGCCCTTCCTTCCATTATCCGTCACCGAGACAAACTGAACAAAGTTCTGAGGTCGACCTTGTAAAGATAAGGATTCAGGTCTGTCTGCTGTTTACCTTTGCTCCTGCGCGCACTGCCCTTCTCTCTACATTTATGTGTTTGTTTGTTTGTCTATCTAATCTTTTGGGTTTTTATTTCTAATGAGGTCGACCAGTTGTCTATTTATTATTTTTTTTACTACGCATCAAGCTGCGCTGCTTGTCTTTGCTCCTGTGTGCTCGCGCACTCTCGCCTTTTCCACCTATTTTTATTTTTGATTTATTTTTGATTTATTTTGTCAATTTAAAAAAAAATACGCATCGTGCGGTGCTGTTTGTGTTTGCTTGAGTGCTTTCGCGCGCTCTCGCTTTGTGCACTTTACAATTTTTTTGTTATTATTTTTCTATTCCTGAGAGTTTATCTTATTTTTTATTTGTTTATTTAAATGACGTCGACCAGTTGCCTGCCCTTCCTTCCATTATCCGTCACCGAGACAAACTGAACAAAGTACTGAGGTCGACCTTGTAAAGATAAGGATTCAGGTCTGTCTGCTGTTTACCTTTGCTCCTGCGCGCACTGCCCTTCTCTCCACATTTATGTGTTTGTTTGCTTGTCTATCCAATCTTTTGGGTTTTTATTTCTAATGAGGTCGACCGGTTGTCTATTTATTATTTTTTTTTACTACGCATCAAGCTGCGCTGCTTGTCTTTGCTCCTGTGTGCTCGCGCAATCTCGCTTTTTCCACTTATTTTTATTTTTGATTTATTTTTGATTTATTTTGTCAATTTTTTAAAAAAATACGCATCGTGCTGTGCTGTTTGTGTTTGCTTGAGTGCATTCGCGCGCTCTCGCTTTCTCCACTTTACAATTTTTTTGTTATTATTTATCTATTCTTGAGAGTTTATATTATTTTTATTTGTTTATTTAAATGAAGTCGACCAGTTGCCTGCCCTTCCTTCCATTATCCGTCACCGAGACAAACTGAACAAAGTTCTGAGGTCGACCTTGTAAAGATAAGGATTCAGGTCTGTCTGCTGTTTACCTTTGCTCCTACGCGCACTGCCCTTCTCTCCACATTTATGTGTTTGTTTGTTTGTCTATCTAATCTTTGGGTTTTTTTTCTAATGAGGTCGACCAGTTGTCTATTTATTATTTTCTTTACTACGCATCAAGCTTCGCTGCTTGTCTTTGCTCCTGTGTGCTCGCGCACACTCGCCTTTTCCACTTATTTTTATTTTTGATTTATTTTTGATTTATTTTGTCAATTTAAAAAAAAATACGCATCTTGCTGTGCTGTTTGTGTTTGCTTGAGTGCATTTGCGCGCTCTCGCTTTCTCCACTTTACAATTTTTTTGTTATTATTTATCTATTCCTGAGAGTTTATCTTATTTTTAATTGTTTATTTAAATGAAGTCGACCAGTTGCCTGCCCTTCCTTCCATTATTCGTCACCGAGACAAACTGAACAAAGTTCTGAGGTCGACCTTGTAAAGATAAGGATTCAGGTCTGTCTGCTGTTTACCTTTGCTCCTGCGCGCACTGCCCTTCTCTACACATTTATGTGTTTGTTTGTTTGTCTATCTAATCTTTTGGGTTTTTATTTCTAATGAGGTCGACCAGTTGTCTATTTATTATTTTTTTTACTACGCATCAAGCTGCGCTGCTTGTCTTTGCTCCTGTGTGCTCGCGCACTCTCGCCTTTTCCACTTATTTTTATTTTTGATTTATTTTTGATTTATTTTGTCAATTTAAAAAAAATACGCATCGTGCTGTGCTGTTTGTGTTTGCTTGAGTGCTTTCGCGCGCTCTCTCTTTGTGCACTTTACAATTTTTTTGTTATTATTTTTCTATTCCTGAGAGTTTATCTTATTTTTTATTTGTTTATTTAAATGACGTCGACCAGTTGCCTGCCCTTCCTTCCATTATCCGTCACCGAGACAAACTGAACAAAGTTCTGAGGTCGACCTTGTAAAGATAAGGATTCAGGTCTGTCTGCTGTTTACCTTTGCTCCTGCGCGCACTGCCCTTCTCTCCACATTTATGTGTTTGTTTGTTTGTCTATCCAATCTTTTGGGTTTTTATTTCTAATGAGGTCGACCAGTTGTCTATTTATTATTTTTTTTTACTACGCATCAAGCTGCGCTGCTTGTCTTTGCTCCTGTGTGCTCGCGCACTCTCGCTTTTTCCAGTTATTTTTATTTTTGATTTATTTTTGATTTATTTTGTCAATTTTTTAAAAAAAATACGCATCGTGCTGTGCTGTTTGTGTTTGCTTGAGTGCATTCGCGCGCTCTCGCTTTCTCCACTTTACAATTTTTTTTATTATTTATCTATTCCTGAGAGTTTATCTTATTTTTTATTTGTTTATTTAAATGAAGTCGACCAGTTGCCTGCCCTTCCTTCCATTATCCGTCACCGAGACAAACTGAACAAAGTTCTGAGGTCAACCTTGTAAATATAAGGATTCAGGTCTGTCTGCTGTTTACATTTGCTCCTGCGCTCACTGCCCTTCTCTCCACATTTATGTGTTTGTTTGTTTGTCTATCTAATCTTTTGGGTTTTTATTTCTAATGAGGTCGACCAGTTGTCTATTTATTATTTTTTTTACTACGCATCAAGCTGCGCTGCTTATCTTTGCTCCTGTGTGCTCGCGCACTCTCGCCTTTTCCACTTATTTTTATTTTTGATTTATTTTTGATTTATTTTGTCAATTTTTTAAAAAAATACGCATCGTGCTGTGCTGTTTTGTTTGCTTGAGTGCATTCGCGCGCTCTCGCTTTCTCCACTTTACAATTTTTTTGTTATTATTTATCTATTCCTGAGAGTTTATATTATTTTTTATTTGTTTATTTAAATGAAGTCGACCAGTTGCCTGCCCTTCCTTCCATTATCTGTCACGGAGAAAAACTGAACAAAGTTCTGAGGTCGACCTTGTAAAGATAAGGATTCAGGTCTGTCTGCTGTTTACCTTTGCTCCTGCCCGCACTGCCCTTCTCTCCACATTTATGTGTTTGTTGGTTTGTCTATCTAATCTTTTGGGTTTTTATTTCTAATGAGGTCGACCAGTTGTCTATTTATTATTTTTTTTTACTACGCGTCAAGCTGCGCTGCTTGTCTTTGCTCCTGTGTGCTCACGCAATCTCGCCTTTTTCACTTATTTTTATTTTTGATTTATTTTTGATTTATTTTGTCAATTTAAAAAAAAATACGCATCGTGCTGTGCTGTTTGTGTTTGCTTGAGTGCATTCGCGCGCTCTCGCTTTCTCCACTTTACAATTTTTTTGTTATTATTTATCTATTCCTGAGAGTTTATCTTATTTTTTATTTGTTTATTTAAATGAAGTCGACCAGTTGCCTGCCCTTCCTTCCATTATCCGTCACCGAGACAAACTGAACAAAGTTCTGAGTTCGACCTTGTAAAGATAAGGATTCAGGTCTGTCTGCTGTTTACCTTTGCTCCTTCGGGCACTGCCCTTCTCTCCACATTTATGTGTTTGTTTGTTTGTCTATCTAATCTTTTGGGGTTTTTTTCTAATGAGGTCGACCAGTTGTCTATTTATTATTTTTTTTACTACGCATCAAGCTGCGCTGCTTGTCTTTGCTCCTGTGTGCTCGCGCACTCTCGCCTTTTCCACTTATTTTTATTTTTGATTTATTTTTGATTTATTTTGTCAATTTAAAAAAAATACGCATCGTGCTGTGCTGTTTGTGTTTGCTTGAGTGCATTCGCGCGCTCTCGCTTTCTCCACTTTACAATTTTTTTGTTATTATTTATCTATTCCTGAGAGTTTATCTTATTTTTTATTTGTTTATTTAAATGAAGTCGACCAGTTGCCTGCCCTTCCTTCCATTATCCGTCACCGAGACAAACTGAACAAAGTTCTGAGGTCAACCTTGTAAAGATAAGGATTCAGGTCTGTCTGCTGTTTACATTTGCTCCTGCGCTCACTGCCCTTCTCTCCACATTTATGTGTTTGTTTGTTTGTCTATCTAATCTTTTGGGTTTTTATTTCTAATGAGGTCGACCAGTTGTCTATTTATTATTTTTTTTACTACGCATCAAGCTGCGCTGCTTATCTTTGCTCCTGTGTGCTCTCGCACTCTCGCCTTTTCCACTTATTTTTATTTTTGATTTATTTTTGATTTATTTTGTCAATTTTTTAAAAAAATACGCATCGTGCTGTGCTGTTTGTGTTTGCTTGAGTGCATTCGCGCGCTCTCGCTTTCTCCACTTTACAATTTTTTTGTTATTATTTATCTATTCCTGAGAGTTTATCTTATTTTTTATTTGTTTATTTAAATGAAGTCGACCAGTTGCCTGCCCTTCCTTCCATTATCTGTCACCGAGAAAAACTGAACAAAGTTCTGAGGTCGACCTTGTAAAGATAAGGATTCAGGTCTGTCTGCTGTTTACATTTGCTCCTGCGCTCACTGCCCTTCTCTCCACATTTATGTGTTTGTTTGTTTGTCTATCTAATCTTTTGGGTTTTTATTTCTAATGAGGTCGACCAGTTGTCTATTTATTATTTTTTTTACTACGCATCAAGCTGCACTGCTTACATTTGCTCCTGTGTGCTCGCGCACTCTCGCCTTTTCCACTTATTTTTATTTTTGATTTATTTTTGATTTATTTTGTCAATTTTTTAAAAAAATACGCATCGTGCTGTGCTGTTTGTGTTTGCTTGAGTGCATTCGCGCGCTCTCGCTTTCTCCACTTTACAATTTTTTTGTTATTATTTATCTATTCCTGAGAGTTTATATTATTTTTATTTGTTTATTTAAATGAAGTCGACCAGTTGCCTGCCCTTCCTTCCATTATCCGTCACCGAGACAAACTGAACAAAGTTCTGAGGTCGACCTTGTAAAGATAAGGATTCAGGTCTGTCTGCTGTTTACCTTTGCTCCTACGCGCACTGCCCTTCTCTCCACATTTATGTGTTTGTTTGTTTGTCTATCTAATCTTTTGGGTTTTTTTTCTAATGAGGTCGACCAGTTGTCTATTTATTATTTTCTTTACTACGCATCAAGCTTCGCTGCTTGTCTTTGCTCCTGTGTGCTCGCGCACACTCGCCTTTTCCACTTATTTTTATTTTTGATTTATTTTTGATTTATTTTGTCAATTTTAAAAAAAATACGCATCGTGCTGTGCTGTTTGTGTTTGCTTGAGTGCATTTGCGCGCTCTCGCTTTCTCCACTTTACAATTTTTTTGTTATTATTTATCTATTCCTGAGAGTTTATCTTATTTTTAATTGTTTATTTAAATGAAGTCGACCAGTTGCCTGCCCTTCCTTCCATTATCCGTCACCGAGACAAACTGAACAAAGTTCTGAGGTCGACCTTGTAAAGATAAGGATTCAGGTCTGTCTGCTGTTTACCTTTGCTCCTGCGCGCACTGCCCTTCTCTCCACATTTATGTGTTTGTTTGTTTGTCTATCTAATCTTTTGGGTTTTTATTTCAAATGAGGTCGAGCAGTTGTCTATTTATTATTTTTTTTACTACGCATCAAGCTGCGCTGCTTGTCTTTGCTCCTGTGTGCTCGCGCACTCTCGCCTTTTCCACTTATTTTTATTTTTGATTTATTTTTGATTTATTTTGTCAATTTAAAAAAAATACGCATCGTGCTGTGCTGTTTGTGTTTGCTTGAGTGCTTTCGCGAGCTCTCTCTTTGTGCACTTTACAATTTTTTTGTTATTATTTTTCTATTCCTGAGAGTTTATCTTATTTTTTATTTGTTTATTTAAATGACGTCGACCAGTTGCCTGCCCTTCCTTCCATTATCCGTCACCGAGACAAACTGAACAAAGTTCTGAGGTCGACCTTGTAAAGATAAGGATTCAGGTCTGTCTGCTGTTTACCTTTGCTCCTGCGCGCACTGCCCTTCTCTCCACATTTATGTGTTTGTTTGTTTGTCTATCCAATCTTTTGGGTTTTTATTTCTAATGAGGTCGACCAGTTGTCTATTTATTATTTTTTTTTACTACGCATCAAGCTGCGCTGCTTGTCTTTGCTCCTGTGTGCTCGCGCACTCTCGCTTTTTCCAGTTATTTTTATTTTTGATTTATTTTTGATTTATTTTGTCAATTTTTTAAAAAAAATACGCATCGTGCTGTGCTGTTTGTGTTTGCTTGAGTGCATTCGCGCGCTCTCGCTTTCTCCACTTTACAATTTTTTTGTTATTATTTATCTATTCCTGAGAGTTTATATTATTTTTTATTTGTTTATTTAAATGAAGTCGACCAGTTGCCTGCCCTTCCTTCCATTATCCGTCACCGAGACAAACTGAACAAAGTTCTGAGGTCGACCTTGTAAAGATAAGGATTCAGGTCTGTCTGCTGTTTACCTTTGCTCCTTCGCGCACTGCCCTTCTCTCCACATTTATGTGTTTGTTTGTTTGTCTATCTAATCTTTTGGGTTTTTTTTCTAATGAGGTCGACCAGTTGTCTATTTATTATTTTTTTTACTACGCATCAAGCTGCGCTGCTTGTCTTTGCTCCTGTGTGCTCGCGCACTCTCGCCTTTTCCACTTATTTTTATTTTTGATTTATTTTTGATTTATTTTGTCAATTTAAAAAAAAATACGCATCGTGCTGTGCTGTTTGTGTTTGCTTGAGTGCATTCGCGCGCTCTCGCTTTCTCCACTTTACAATTTTTTTGTTATTATTTATCTATTCCTGAGAGTTTATCTTATTTTTTATTTGTTTATTTAAATGAAGTCGACCAGTTGCCTGCCCTTCCTTCCATTATCCGTCACCGAGACAAACTGAACAAAGTTCTGAGGTCAACCTTGTAAAGATAAGGATTCAGGTCTGTCTGCTGTTTACATTTGCTCCTGCGCTCTCTGCCCTTCTCTCCATATTTATGTGTTTGTTTGTTTGTCTATCTAATCTTTTGGGTTTTTATTTCTAATGAGGTCGAGCAGTTGTCTATTTATTATTTTTTTTACTACGCATCAAGCTGCGCTGCTTATCTTGGCTCCTGTGTGCTCGCGCACTCTCGCCTTTTCCACTTATTTTTATTTTTGATTTATTTTTGATTTATTTTGTCAATTTTTTAAAAAAATACGCATCGTGCTGTGCTGTTTGTGTTTGCTTGAGTGCATTCGCGCGCTCTCGCTTTCTCCACTTTACAATTTTTTTGTTATTATTTATCTATTCCTGAGAGTTTATATTATTTTTATTTGTTTATTTAAATGAAGTCGACCAGTTGCCTGCCCTTCCTTCCATTATCTGTCACCGAGAAAAACTGAACAAAGTTCTGAGGTCGACCTTGTAAAGATAAGGATTCAGGTCTGTCTGCTGTTTACCTTTGCTCCTGCCCGCACTGCCCTTCTCTCCACATTTATGTGTTTGTTGGTTTGTCTATCTAATCTTTTGGGTTTTTATTTCTAATGACGTCGACCAGTTGTCTATTTATTATTTTTTTTTACTACGCGTCAAGCTGCGCTGCTTGTCTTTGCTCCTGTGTGCTCACGCAATCTCGCCTTTTCCACTTATTTTTATTTTTGATTTAGTTTTGATTTATTTTGTCAATTTAAAAAAAAAATACGCATCGTGCTGTGCTGTTTGTGTTTGCTTGAGTGCATTCGCGCGCTCTCGCTTTCTCCACTTTACAATTTTTTTGTTATTACTTATCTATTCCTGAGAGTTTATCTTATTTTTTATTTGTTTATTTAAATGAAGTCGACCAGTTGCCTGCCCTTCCTTCCATTATCCGTCACCGAGACAAACTGAACAAAGTTCTGAGGTCGACCTTGTAAAGATAAGGATTCAGGTCTGTCTGCTGTTTACCTTTGCTCCTTCGCGTACTGCCCTTCTCTCCACATTTATGTGTTTGTTTGTTTGTCTATCTAATCTTTTGGGTTTTTTTTCTAATGAGGTCGACCAGTTGTCTATTTATTATTTTTTTTACTACGCATCAAGCTGCGCTGCTTGTCTTTGCTCCTGTGTGCTCGCGCACTCTCGCCTTTTCCACTTATTTTTATTTTTGATTTATTTTTGATTTATTTTGTCAATTTAAAAAAAAATACGCATCGTGCTGTGCTGTTTGTGTTTGCTTGAGTGCATTCGCGCGCTCTCGCTTTCTCCACTTTACAATTTTTTTGTTATTATTTATCTATTCCTGAGAGTTTATCTTATTTTTTTTTTGGTTATTTAAATGAAGTCGACCAGTTGCCTGCCCTTCCTTCCATTATCCGTCACCGAGACAAACTGAACAAAGTTCTGAGGTCGACCTTGTAAAGATACGGATTCAGGTCTGTCTGCTGTTTACCTTTGCTCCTGCGCGCACTGCCCTTCTCTCCACATTTATGTGTTTGTTTGTTTGTCTATCTAATCTTTTGGGTTTTTATTTCTAATGAGGTCGACCAGTTGTCTATTTATTATTTTTTTAACTACGCATCAAGCTGCGCTGCTTGTCTTTGCTCCTGTGTGCTCGCGCACTCTCGCCTTTTCCACTTATTTTTATTTTTGATTCATTTTTGATTTATTTTGTCAATTTTTAAAAAAAAATACGCATCGTGCTGTGCTATTTGTGTTTGCTTGAGTGCATTCGCGCGCTCTCGTTTCTCCACTTTACAATTTTTTTGTTATTATTTATCTATTCCTGAGAGTTTATCTTATTTTTTATTTGTTTATTTAAATGAAGTCGACCAGTTGCCTGCCCTTCCTTCCATTATCTGTCACCGAGAAAAAGTGAACAAAGTTCTGAGGTCGACCTTGTAAAGATAAGGATTCAGGTCTGTCTGCTGTTTACCTTTGCTCCTGCCGCACTGCCCTTCTCTCCACATTTATGTGTTTGTTGGTTTGTCTATCTAATCTTTTGGGTTTTTATTTCTAATGAGGTCGGCCAGTTGTCTATTTATTATTTTTTTTTACTACGCGTCAAGCTGCGCTGCTTGTCTTTGCTCCTGTGTGCTCACGCAACCTCGCCTTTTCCACTTATTTTTATTTTTGATTTATTTTTGATTTATTTTGTCAATTTAAAAAAAAATACGCATCGTGCTGTGCTGTTTGTGTTTGCTTGAGTGCATTCGCGCGCTCTCGCTTTCTCCACTTTACAATTTTTTTGTTATTATTTATCTATTCCTGAGAGTTTATCTTATTTTTTATTTGTTTATTTAAATGAAGTCGACCAGTTGCCTGCCCTTCCTTCCATTATCCGTCACCGAGACAAACTGAACAAAGTTCTGAGGTCGACATTGTAAAGATAAGGATTCAGGTCTGTCTGCTGCTTACCTTTGCTCCTGCGCGCACTGCCCTTCTCTCCACATTTATGTGTTTGTTTGTTTGTCTATCCAATCTTTTGGGTTTTTATTTCTAATGAGGTCGACCAGTTGTCTATTTATTATTTTTTTTTACTACGCATCAAGCTGCGCTGCTTGTCTTTGCTCCTGTGTGCTCGCACACTCTCGCCTTTTCCACTTATTTTTATTTTTGATTTATTTTTGATTTATTTTGTCAATTTTTTTAAAAAAATACGCATCGTGCTGTGCTGTTTGTGTTTGCTTGAGTGCATTCGCGCGCTCTCGCTTTCTCCACTTTACAATTTTTTTGTTATTATTTATCTATTCCTGAGAGTTTATCTTATTTTTCTTTTGGTTATTTAAATGAAGTCGACCAGTTGCCTGCCCTTCCTTCCATTATCCGTCACCGAGACAAACTGAACAAAGTTCTGAGGTCAACCTTGTAAAGATAAGGATTCAGGTCTGTCTGCTGTTTACATTTGCTCCTGCGCTCACTGCCCTTCTCTCCACATTTATGTGTTTGTTTGTTTGTCTATCTAATCTTTTGGGTTTTTATTTCTAATGAGGTCGACCAGTTGTCTATTTATTATTTTTTTTACTACGCATCAAGCTGCGCTGCTTACATTTGCTCCTGTGTGCTCGCGCACACTCGCCTTTTCCACTTATTTTTATTTTTGATTTATTTTTGATTTATTTTGTCAATTTTTTAAAAAAAAATACGCATCTTGCTGTGCTGTTTGTGTTTGCTTGAGTGCATTTGCGCGCTCTCGCTTTCTCCACTTTACAATTTTTTTGTTATTATTTATCTATTCCTGAGAGTTTATCTTATTTTTTATTTGTTTATTTAAATGACGTCGACCAGTTGCCTGCCCTTCCTTCCATTATCCGTCACCGAGACAAACTGAACAAAGTTCTGAGGTCGACCTTGTAAAGATAAGGATTCAGGTCTGTCTGCTGTTTACCTTTGCTCCTGCGCGCACTGCCCTTCTCTCCACATTTATGTGTTTGTTTGTTTGTCTATCTAATCTTTTGGGTTTTTTTTCTAATGAGGTCGACCAGTTGTCTATTTATTATTTTTTTTTACTACGCATCAAGCTGCGCTGCTTGTCTTTGCTCCTGTGTGCTCGCGCACTCTCGCCTTTTCCACTTATTTTTATTTTTGATTTATTTTTGATTTATTTTGTCAATTTAAAAAAAAATACGCATCGTGCTGTGCTGTTTGTGTTTGCTTGAGTGCATTCGCGCGCTCTCGCTTTCTCCACTTTACAATTTTTTTGTTATTATTTATCTATTCCTGAGAGTTTATCTTATTTTTTATTTGTTTATTTAAATGAAGTCGACCAGTTGCCTGCCCTTCCTTCCATTATCCGTCACCGAGACAAACTGAACAAAGTTCTGAGGTCAACCTTGTAAAGATAAGGATTCAGGTCTGTCTGCTGTTTACATTTGCTCCTGCGCTCTCTGCCCTTCTCTCCATATTTATGTGTTTGTTTGTTTGTCTATCTAATCTTTTGGGTTTTTATTTCTAATGAGGTCGAGCAGTTGTCTATTTATTATTTTTTTTACTACGCATCAAGCTGCGCTGCTTATCTTGGCTCCTGTGTGCTCGCGCACTCTCGCCTTTTCCACTTATTTTTATTTTTGATTTATTTTTGATTTATTTTGTCAATTTTTTAAAAAAATACGCATCGTGCTGTGCTGTTTGTGTTTGCTTGAGTGCATTCGCGCGCTCTCGCTTTCTCCACTTTACAATTTTTTTGTTATTATTTATCTATTCCTGAGAGTTTATATTATTTTTATTTGTTTATTTAAATGAAGTCGACCAGTTGCCTGCCCTTCCTTCCATTATCTGTCACCGAGAAAAACTGAACAAAGTTCTGAGGTCGACCTTGTAAAGATAAGGATTCAGGTCTGTCTGCTGTTTACCTTTGCTCCTGCCCGCACTGCCCTTCTCTCCACATTTATGTGTTTGTTGGTTTGTCTATCTAATCTTTTGGGTTTTTATTTCTAATGACGTCGACCAGTTGTCTATTTATTATTTTTTTTTACTACGCGTCAAGCTGCGCTGCTTGTCTTTGCTCCTGTGTGCTCACGCAATCTCGCCTTTTCCACTTATTTTTATTTTTGATTTAGTTTTGATTTATTTTGTCAATTTAAAAAAAATACGCATCGTGCTGTGCTGTTTGTGTTTGCTTGAGTGCATTCGCGCGCTCTCGCTTTCTCCACTTTACAATTTTTTTGTTATTACTTATCTATTCCTGAGAGTTTATCTTATTTTTTATTTGTTTATTTAAATGAAGTCGACCAGTTGCCTGCCCTTCCTTCCATTATCCGTCACCGAGACAAACTGAACAAAGTTCTGAGGTCGACCTTGTAAAGATAAGGATTCAGGTCTGTCTGCTGTTTACCTTTGCTCCTTCGCGTACTGCCCTTCTCTCCACATTTATGTGTTTGTTTGTTTGTCTATCTAATCTTTTGGGTTTTTTTTCTAATGAGGTCGACCAGTTGTCTATTTATTATTTTTTTTACTACGCATCAAGCTGCGCTGCTTGTCTTTGCTCCTGTGTGCTCGCGCACTCTCGCCTTTTCCACTTATTTTTATTTTTGATTTATTTTTGATTTATTTTGTCAATTTAAAAAAAAATACGCATCGTGCTGTGCTGTTTGTGTTTGCTTGAGTGCATTCGCGCGCTCTCGCTTTCTCCACTTTACAATTTTTTTGTTATTATTTATCTATTCCTGAGAGTTTATCTTATTTTTTTTTTGGTTATTTAAATGAAGTCGACCAGTTGCCTGCCCTTCCTTCCATTATCCGTCACCGAGACAAACTGAACAAAGTTCTGAGGTCGACCTTGTAAAGATACGGATTCAGGTCTGTCTGCTGTTTACCTTTGCTCCTGCGCGCACTGCCCTTCTCTCCACATTTATGTGTTTGTTTGTTTGTCTATCTAATCTTTTGGGTTTTTATTTCTAATGAGGTCGACCAGTTGTCTATTTATTATTTTTTTAACTACGCATCAAGCTGCGCTGCTTGTCTTTGCTCCTGTGTGCTCGCGCACTCTCGCCTTTTCCACTTATTTTTATTTTTGATTCATTTTTGATTTATTTTGTCAATTTTTAAAAAAAAATACGCATCGTGCTGTGCTATTTGTGTTTGCTTGAGTGCATTCGCGCGCTCTCGTTTCTCCACTTTACAATTTTTTTGTTATTATTTATCTATTCCTGAGAGTTTATCTTATTTTTTATTTGTTTATTTAAATGAAGTCGACCAGTTGCCTGCCCTTCCTTCCATTATCTGTCACCGAGAAAAAGTGAACAAAGTTCTGAGGTCGACCTTGTAAAGATAAGGATTCAGGTCTGTCTGCTGTTTACCTTTGCTCCTGCCGCACTGCCCTTCTCTCCACATTTATGTGTTTGTTGGTTTGTCTATCTAATCTTTTGGGTTTTTATTTCTAATGAGGTCGGCCAGTTGTCTATTTATTATTTTTTTTTACTACGCGTCAAGCTGCGCTGCTTGTCTTTGCTCCTGTGTGCTCACGCAACCTCGCCTTTTCCACTTATTTTTATTTTTGATTTATTTTTGATTTATTTTGTCAATTTAAAAAAAAATACGCATCGTGCTGTGCTGTTTGTGTTTGCTTGAGTGCATTCGCGCGCTCTCGCTTTCTCCACTTTACAATTTTTTTGTTATTATTTATCTATTCCTGAGAGTTTATCTTATTTTTTATTTGTTTATTTAAATGAAGTCGACCAGTTGCCTGCCCTTCCTTCCATTATCCGTCACCGAGACAAACTGAACAAAGTTCTGAGGTCGACATTGTAAAGATAAGGATTCAGGTCTGTCTGCTGCTTACCTTTGCTCCTGCGCGCACTGCCCTTCTCTCCACATTTATGTGTTTGTTTGTTTGTCTATCCAATCTTTTGGGTTTTTATTTCTAATGAGGTCGACCAGTTGTCTATTTATTATTTTTTTTTACTACGCATCAAGCTGCGCTGCTTGTCTTTGCTCCTGTGTGCTCGCACACTCTCGCCTTTTCCACTTATTTTTATTTTTGATTTATTTTTGATTAATTTTGTCAATTTTTTTAAAAAAATACGCATCGTGCTGTGCTGTTTGTGTTTGCTTGAGTGCATTCGCGCGCTCTCGCTTTCTCCACTTTACAATTTTTTTGTTATTATTTATCTATTCCTGAGAGTTTATCTTATTTTTTTTTGGTTATTTAAATGAAGTCGACCAGTTGCCTGCCCTTCCTTCCATTATCCGTCACCGAGACAAACTGAACAAAGTTCTGAGGTCGACCTTGTAAAGATACGGATTCAGGTCTGTCTGCTGTTTACCTTTGCTCCTGCGCGCACTGCCCTTCTCTCCACATTTATGTGTTTGTTTGTTTGTCTATCTAATCTTTTGGGTTTTTATTTCTAATGAGGTCGACCAGTTGTCTATTTATTATTTTTTTAACTACGCATCAAGCTGCGCTGCTTGTCTTTGCTCCTGTGTGCTCGCGCACTCTCGCCTTTTCCACTTATTTTTATTTTTGATTCATTTTTGATTTATTTTGTCAATTTTTAAAAAAAAATACGCATCGTGCTGTGCTATTTGTGTTTGCTTGAGTGCATTCGCGCGCTCTCGTTTCTCCACTTTACAATTTTTTTGTTATTATTTATCTATTCCTGAGAGTTTATCTTATTTTTTATTTGTTTATTTAAATGACGTCGACCAGTTGCCTGCCCTTCCTTCCATTATCTGTCACCGAGAAAAAGTGAACAAAGTTCTGAGGTCGACCTTGTAAAGATAAGGATTCAGGTCTGTCTGCTGTTTACCTTTGCTCCTGCCGCACTGCCCTTCTCTCCACATTTATGTGTTTGTTGGTTTGTCTATCTAATCTTTTGGGTTTTTATTTCTAATGAGGTCGGCCAGTTGTCTATTTATTATTTTTTTTTACTACGCGTCAAGCTGCGCTGCTTGTCTTTGCTCCTGTGTGCTCACGCAACCTCGCCTTTTCCACTTATTTTTATTTTTGATTTATTTTTGATTTATTTTGTCAATTTAAAAAAATACGCATCGTGCTGTGCTGTTTGTGTTTGCTTGAGTGCATTCGCGCGCTCTCGCTTTCTCCACTTTACAATTTTTTTGTTATTATTTATCTATTCCTGAGAGTTTATCTTATTTTTTATTTGTTTATTTAAATGAAGTCGACCAGTTGCCTGCCCTTCCTTCCATTATCCGTCACCGAGACAAACTGAACAAAGTTCTGAGGTCGACATTGTAAAGATAAGGATTCAGGTCTGTCTGCTGCTTACCTTTGCTCCTGCGCGCACTGCCCTTCTCTCCACATTTATGTGTTTGTTTGTTTGTCTATCCAATCTTTTGGGTTTTTATTTCTAATGAGGTCGACCAGTTGTCTATTTATTATTTTTTTTTACTACGCATCAAGCTGCGCTGCTTGTCTTTGCTCCTGTGTGCTCGCACACTCTCGCCTTTTCCACTTATTTTTATTTTTGATTTATTTTTGATTTATTTTGTCAATTTTTTTAAAAAAATACGCATCGTGCTGTGCTGTTTGTGTTTGCTTGAGTGCATTCGCGCGCTCTCGCTTTCTCCACTTTACAATTTTTTTGTTATTATTTATCTATTCCTGAGAGTTTATCTTATTTTTCTTTTGGTTATTTAAATGAAGTCGACCAGTTGCCTGCCCTTCCTTCCATTATCCGTCACCGAGACAAACTGAACAAAGTTCTGAGGTCAACCTTGTAAAGATAAGGATTCAGGTCTGTCTGCTGTTTACATTTGCTCCTGCGCTCACTGCCCTTCTCTCCACATTTATGTGTTTGTTTGTTTGTCTATCTAATCTTTTGGGTTTTTATTTCTAATGAGGTCGACCAGTTGTCTATTTATTATTTTTTTTACTACGCATCAAGCTGCGCTGCTTACATTTGCTCCTGTGTGCTCGCGCACACTCGCCTTTTCCACTTATTTTTATTTTTGATTTATTTTTGATTTATTTTGTCAATTTAAAAAAAAATACGCATCTTGCTGTGCTGTTTGTGTTTGCTTGAGTGCATTTGCGCGCTCTCGCTTTCTCCACTTTACAATTTTTTTGTTATTATTTATCTATTCCTGAGAGTTTATCTTATTTTTTATTTGTTTATTTAAATGACGTCGACCAGTTGCCTGCCCTTCCTTCCATTATCCGTCACCGAGACAAACTGAACAAAGTTCTGAGGTCGACCTTGTAAAGATAAGGATTCAGGTCTGTCTGCTGTTTACCTTTGCTCCTGCGCGCACTGCCCTTCTCTCCACATTTATGTGTTTGTTTGTTTGTCTATCCAATCTTTTGGGTTTTTATTTCTAATGAGGTCGACCAGTTGTCTATTTATTATTTTTTTTTACTACGCATCAAGCTGCGCTGCTTGTCTTTGCTCCTGTGTGCTCGCGCACTCTCGCCTTTTCCAGTTATTTTTATTTTTGATTTATTTTTGATTTATTTTGTCAATTTTTTTAAAAAAATACGCATCGTGCTGTGCTGTTTGTGTTTGCTTGAGTGCATTCGCGCGCTCTCGCTTTCTCCACTTTACAATTTTTTTGTTATTATTTATCTATTCCTGAGAGTTTATCTTATTTTTTTTTGGTTATTTAAATGAAGTCGACCAGTTGCCTGCCCTTCCTTCCATTATCCGTCACCGAGACAAACTGAACAAAGTTCTGAGGTCAACCTTGTAAAGATAAGGATTCAGGTCTGTCTGCTGTTTACATTTGCTCCTGCGCTCACTGCCCTTCTCTCCACATTTATGTGTTTGTTTGTTTGTCTATCTAATCTTTTGGGTTTTTATTTCTAATGAGGTCGACCAGTTGTCTATTTATTATTTTTTTTACTACGCATCAAGCTGCGCTGCTTACATTTGCTCCTGTGTGCTCGCGCACTCTCGCCTTTTCCACTTATTTTTATTTTTGATTTATTTTTGATTTATTTTGTCAATTTTTTAAAAAAATACGCATCGTGCTGTGCTGTTTGTGTTTGCTTGAGTGCATTCGCGCGCTCTCGCTTTCTCCACTTTACAATTTTTTTGTTATTATTTATCTATTCCTGAGAGTTTATCTTATTTTTTATTTGTTTATTTAAATGACGTCGACCAGTTGCCTGCCCTTCCTTCCATTATCCGTCACCGAGACAAACTGAACAAAGTTCTGAGGTCGACCTTGTAAAGATAAGGATTCAGGTCTGTCTGCTGTTTACCTTTGCTCCTGCACGCACTGCCCTTCTCTCCACATTTATGTGTTTGTTTGTTTGTCTATCCAATCTTTTGGGTTTTTATTTCTAATGAGGTCGACCAGTTGTCTATTTATTATTTTTTTTCACTACGCATCAAGCTGCGCTGCTTGTCTTTGCTCCTGTGTGCTCGCGCACTCTTGCTTTTTCCAGTTATTTTTATTTTTGATTTATTTTTGATTTATTTTGTCAATTTTTTAAAAAAAATACGCATCGTGCTGTGCTGTTTGTGTTTGCTTGAGTGCATTCGCGCGCTCTCGCTTTCTCCACTTTACAATTTTTTGGTTATTATTTATCTATTCCTGAGAGTTTATCTTATTTTTATTTGTTTATTTAAATGAAGTCGACCAGTTGCCTGCCCTTCCTTCCATTATCCGTCACCGAGACAAACTGAACAAAGTTCTGAGGTCAACCTTGTAAAGATAAGGATTCAGGTCTGTCTGCTGTTTACATTTGCTCCTGCGCTCACTGCCCTTCTCTCCACATTTATGTGTTTGTTTTTTTGTCTATCTAATCTTTTGGGTTTTTATTTCTAATGAGGTCGACCAGTTGTCTATTGATTATTTTTTTTACTACGCATCAAGCTGCGCTGCTTGTCTTTGCTCCTGTGTGCTCGCGCACTCTCGCCTTTTCCACATATTGTTATTTTTGATTTATTTTTGATTTATTTTGTCAATATAAAAAAATACGCATCGTGCTGTGCTGTTTGTGTTTGCTTGAGTGCATTCGCGTGCTCTCGCTTTCTCCACTTTACAATTTTTTTGTTATTATTTATCTACTCCTGAGAGTTTATCTTATTTTTTATTTGTTTATTTAAATGAAGTCGACCAGTTGCCTGCCCTTCCTTCCATTATCCGTCACCGAGTCAAACTGAACAAAGTTCTGAGGTCGACCTTGTAAAGATAAGGATTCAGGTCTGTCTGCTGTTTACCTTTGCTCCTGCGCACACTGCCCATCTCTGCACATTTATGTGTTTGTTTGTCTATCTAATCTTTTGGGTTTTTATTTCTAATGAGGTCGACCAGTTGTCTATTTATTTTTTTTTTTACTACGCATCAAGCTGCGCTGCTTGTCTTTGCTCCTGTGTGCTCGCGCACTCTCGCCTTTTCCACTTATTTTTATTTTTGATTTATTTTTGATATATTTTGTCTATTTTAAAAAAAATACGCATCGTGCTGTGCTGTTGTGTTTGCTTGAGTGCATTCGCGCGCTCTCGCTTTCTCCACTTTACAATTTTTTTGTTATTATTTATCTATTCCTGAGAGTTTATCTTATTTTTTATTTGTTTATTTAAATGAAGTCGACCAGTTGCCTGCCCTTCCTTCCATTATCCGTCACCGAGACAAACTGAACAAAGTTCTGAGGTCGACCTTGTAAAGATAAGGATTCAGGTCTGTCTGCTGTTTACCTTTGCTCCTGCGCGCACTGCCCTTCTCTCCACATTTATGTGTTTGTTTGTTTGTCTATCTAATCTTTTGGGTTTTTATTTCTAATGAGGTCGACCAGTTGTCTATTTATTATTATTTTTTACTACGCATCAAGCTGCGCTGCTTGACTTTGCTCCTGTGTGCTCGCGCACTCTCGCCTTTTCCACTTATTTTTATTTTTTATTTATTTTTGATTTATTTTGTCAATTTTAAAAAAAATACGCATCGTGCTGTGCTGTTTGTGTTTGCTTGAGTGCATTCCCGCACTCTCGCTTTCTGCACTTTACAATTTTTTGGTTATTATTTATCTATTCCTGAGAGTTTATCTTATTTTATATTTGTTTATTTAAATGAAGTCGACCAGTTGCCTGCCCTTCCTTCCATTTTCCCTCACCGAGACAAACTGAACAAAGTTCTGAGGTCGACCTTGTAAAGATAAGGATTCAGGTCTGTCTGCTGTTTACCTTTGCTCCTGCGCGCACTGCCCTTCTCTCCACATTTATGTGTTTGTTTGTTTGTCTATCTAATCTTTTGGGTTTTTATTTCTAATGAGGTCGACCAGTTGTCTATTTATTATTTTTTTTACTACGCATCAAGCTGCGCTGCTTACATTTGCTCCTGTGTGCTCGCGCACTCTCGCCTTTTCCACTTATTTTTATTTTTGATTTATTTTTGATTTATTTTGTCAATTTTTTAAAAAAATACGCATCGTGCTGTGCTGTTTGTGTTTGCTTGAGTGCATTCGCGCGCTCTCGCTTTCTCCACTTTACAATTTTTTTGTTATTATTTATCTATTCCTGAGAGTTTATCTTATTTTTTATTTGTTTATTTAAATGACGTCGACCAGTTGCCTGCCCTTCCTTCCATTATCCGTCACCGAGACAAACTGAACAAAGTTCTGAGGTCGACCTTGTAAAGATAAGGATTCAGGTCTGTCTGCTGTTTACCTTTGCTCCTGCGCGCACTGCCCTTCTCTCCACATTTATGTGTTTGTTTGTTTGTCTATCCAATCTTTTGGGTTTTTATTTCTAATGAGGTCGACCAGTTGTCTATTTATTATTTTTTTTTACTACGCATCATGCTGCGCTGCTTGTCTTTGCTCCTGTGTGCTCGCGCACTCTTGCTTTTTCCAGTTATTTTTATTTTTGATTTATTTTTGATTTATTTTGTCAATTTTTTAAAAAAAATACGCATCGTGCTGTGCTGTTTGTGTTTGCTTGAGTGCATTCGCGCGCTCTCGCTTTCTCCACTTTACAATTTTTTGGTTATTATTTATCTATTCCTGAGAGTTTATCTTATTTTTTATTTGTTTATTTAAATGAAGTCGACCAGTTGCCTGCCCTTCCTTCCATTATCCGTCACCGAGACAAACTGAACAAAGTTCTGAGGTCAACCTTGTAAAGATAAGGATTCAGGTCTGTCTGCTGTTTACATTTGCTCCTGCGCTCACTGCCCTTCTCTCCACATTTATGTGTTTGTTTTTTTGTCTATCTAATCTTTTGGGTTTTTATTTCTAATGAGGTCGACCAGTTGTCTATTGATTATTTTTTTTACTACGCATCAAGCTGCGCTGCTTGTCTTTGCTCCTGTGTGCTCGCGCACTCTCGCCTTTTCCACATATTGTTATTTTTGATTTATTTTTGATTTATTTTGTCAATATAAAAAAATACGCATCGTGCTGTGCTGTTTGTGTTTGCTTGAGTGCATTCGCGTGCTCTCGCTTTCTCCACTTTACAATTTTTTTGTTATTATTTATCTACTCCTGAGAGTTTATCTTATTTTTTATTTGTTTATTTAAATGAAGTCGACCAGTTGCCTGCCCTTCCTTCCATTATCCGTCACCGAGTCAAACTGAACAAAGTTCTGAGGTCGACCTTGTAAAGATAAGGATTCAGGTCTGTCTGCTGTTTACCTTTGCTCCTGCGCACACTGCCCATCTCTGCACATTTATGTGTTTGTTTGTCTATCTAATCTTTTGGGTTTTTATTTCTAATGAGGTCGACCAGTTGTCTATTTATTTTTTTTTTACTACGCATCAAGCTGCGCTGCTTGTCTTTGCTCCTGTGTGCTCGCGCACTCTCGCCTTTTCCACTTATTTTTATTTTTGATTTATTTTTGATTTATTTTGTCTATTTTAAAAAAAATACGCATCGTGCTGTGCTGTTGTGTTTGCTTGAGTGCATTCGCGCGCTCTCGCTTTCTCCACTTTACAATTTTTTTGTTATTATTTATCTATTCCTGAGAGTTTATCTTATTTTTTATTTGTTTATTTAAATGAAGTCGACCAGTTGCCTGCCCTTCCTTCCATTATCCGTCACCGAGACAAACTGAACAAAGTTCTGAGGTCGACCTTGTAAAGATAAGGATTCAGGTCTGTCTGCTGTTTACCTTTGCTCCTGCGCGCACTGCCCTTCTCTCCACATTTATGTGTTTGTTTGTTTGTCTATCTAATCTTTTGGGTTTTTATTTCTAATGAGGTCGACCAGTTGTCTATTTATTATTTTTTTTTACTACGCATCAAGCTGCGCTGCTTGACTTTGCTCCTGTGTGCTCGCGCACTCTCGCCTTTTCCACTTATTTTTATTTTTTATTTATTTTTGATTTATTTTGTCAATTTAAAAAAAAATACGCATCGTGCTGTGCTGTTTGTGTTTGCTTGAGTGCATTCCCGCACTCTCGCTTTCTGCACTTTACAATTTTTTGGTTATTATTTATCTATTCCTGAGAGTTTATCTTATTTTATATTTGTTTATTTAAATGAAGTCGACCAGTTGCCTGCCCTTCCTTCCATTATCCCTCACCGAGACAAACTGAACAAAGTTCTGAGGTCGACCTTGTAAAGATAAGGATTCAGGTCTGTCTGCTGTTTACCTTTGCTCCTGCGCGCACTGCCCTTCTCTCCACATTTATGTGTTTGTTTGTTTGTCTATCTAATCTTTTGGGTTTTTATTTCTAATGAGGTCGACCAGTTGTCTATTTATTATTTTTTTTACTACGCATCAAGCTGCGCTGCTTGTCTTTGCTCCTGTGTGCTCGCGCACTCTCGCCTTTTCCACTTATTTTTATTTTTGATTTATTTTTGATTTATTTTGTCAATTTAAAAAAAAATACGCATCGTGCTGTGCTGTTTGTGTTTGCTTGAGTGCATTCGCGCGCTCTCGCTTTCTGCACTTTACAATTTTTTTGTTATTATTTATCTATTCCTGAGAGTTTATCTTATTTTTTATTTGTTTATTTAAATGAAGTCGACCAGTTGCCTGCCCTTCCTTCCATTATCCGTCACCGAGACAAACTGAACAAAGTTCTGAGGTCGACCTTGTAAATATAAGGATTCAGGTCTGTCTGCTGTTTACCTTTGCTCCTGCGCGCACTGCCCTTCTCTCCACATTTATGTGTTTGTTGGTTTGTCTATCTAATCTTTTGGGTTTTTATTTCTAATGAGGTCGACCAGTTGTCTATTTATTATTTTTTTTTACTACGCATCAAGCTGCGCTGCTTGTCTTTGCTCCTGTGTGCTCGCGCACTCTCGCCTTTTCCACTTATTGTTATTTTTGATTTATTTTGTCAATTAAAAAAAAATACGCATCGTGCTGTGCTGTTTGTGTTTGCTTGAGTGCATTCGCGCGCTCTCGCTTTCTGCACTTTACAATTTTTTTGTTATTATTTATCTATTCCTGAGAGTTTATCTTATTTTTTATTTGTTTATTTAAATGAAGTCGACCAGTTGCCTGCCCTTCCTTCCATTATCCGTCACCGAGACAAACTGAACAAAGTTCTGAGGTCGACCTTGTAAAGATAAGGATTCAGGTCTGTCTGCTGTTTACCTTTGCTCCTGCGCGCACTGCCCTTCTCTCCACATTTATGTGTTTGTTTGTTTGTCTATCTAATCTTTTGGGTTTTTATTTCTAGTGAGGTCGACCAGTTGTCTATTTATTATTTTTTTTACTACGCATCAAGCTGGGCTGCTTGTCTTTGCTCCTGTGTGCTCGCGCACTCTCGCCTTTTCCACTTATTTTTATTTTTGATTTATTTTTGATTTATTTTCTCAATTTAAAAAAAAGTACGCATCGTGCTGTGCTATTTGTGTTTGCTTGAGTGCATTCGCGCGCTCTCGCTTTCTCCACTTTACAATTTTTTTGTTATTATTTATCTATTCCTGAGAGTTTATCTTATTTTTTATTTGTTTATTTAAATGAAGTCGACCCGTTGCCTGCCCTTCCTTCCATTATCCGTCACCGAGACAAACTGAACAAAGTTCTGAGGTCGACCTTGTAAAGATAAGGATTCAGGTCTGTCTGCTGTTTACCTTTGCTCCTGCGCGCACTGCCCATCTCTCCACATTTATGTGTTTGTTTGTTTGTCTATCTAATCTTTTGGGTTTTTATTTCTAATGAGGTCGACCAGTTGTCTATTTTTTTTTTTTTACTACGCATCAAGCTGCGCTGCTTGTCTTTGCTCCTGTGTGCTCGCGCACTCTCGCCTTTTCCACTTATTTTTATTTTTGATTTATTTTTGATTTATTTTGTCAATTTAAAAAAAAATACGCATCGTGCTGTGCTGTTTGTGTTTGCTTGAGTGCATTCGCGCGCTCTCGCTTTCTGCACTTTACAATTTTTTTGTTATTATTTATCTATTCCTGAGAGTTTATCTTATTTTTTATTTGTTTATTTAAATGAAGTCGACCAGTTGCCTGCCCTTCCTTCCATTATCCGTCACCGAGACAAACTGAACAAAGTTCTGAGGTCGACCTTGTAAAGATAAGGATTCAGGTCTGTCTGCTGTTTACCTTTGCTCCTGCGCGCACTGCCCTTCTCTCCACATTTATGTGTTTGTTTGTTTGTCTATCTAATCTTTTGCGTTTTTATTTCTAATGAGGTCG
>NW_025958185.1:0-53563 GCF_023159225.1 Perognathus longimembris pacificus | reverse complement strand
AATGCACTCAAGCAAACACAAACAGCACAGCACGATGCGTATTTTTTTAAAAAATTGACAAAATAAATCAAAAATAAATCAAAAATAAAAATAAGTGGAAAAGGCGAGAGTGCGCGAGCACACAGGAGCAAAGACCAGCAGCGCAGCTTGATGCGTAGTAAAAAAAATAATAAATAGACAACTGGTCGACCTCATTAGAAATAAAAACCCAAAAGATTAGATAAACAAACCAACAAACACATAAATGTGGAGAGAAGGGCAGTGCGGGCAGGAGCAAAGGTAAACAGCAGACAGACCTGAATCCTAATCTTTACAAGGTCGACCTCAGAACTTTGTTCAGTTTTTCTTGGTGACGGATAATGGAAGGAAGGGCAGGCAACTGGTCTACTTCATTTAAATAAACAAATAAAAATAATATAAACTCTCAGGAATAGATAAATAATAACAAAAAATTGTAAAGTGGAGAAAGCGAGGAGCGCGCGAATGCACTCAAGCAAACACAAACAGCACAGCACGATGGGTATTTTTTTAAAAAATTGACAAAATAAATCAAAAATAAATCAAAAATAAAAATAAGTGGAAAGGCGAAGTGCGCTAGCACACAGGAGCAAAGAGAAGCAGCGCAGCTTGATGCGTAGTAAAAAAAATAATAAATAGACAACGGGTCGACCTCATTAGAAATAAAAACCCAAAAGATTAGATAGACAAACAAACAAACACATAAATGTGGAGAGAAGGGCAGTGAGCGCAGGAGCAAAGGTAAACAGCAGACAGACCTGAATCCTTATCTTTACAAGGTCGACCTTAGAATTTTGTTCAGTTTGTCTCGGTGACGGATAATGGAAGGAAGGGCAGGCAACTGGTCGGCTTCATTTAAATAAACAAATAAAAGATAAGATAAACTCTCAGGAATAGATAAATAATAACAAAAAAATTGTAAAGTGGAGAAAGCGAGAGCGCGCGAATGCACTCAAGCAAACACAAACAGCACAGCACGATGCGTATTTTTTTTTAAATTGACAAAATAAATCAAAAATAAATCAAAAATAAAAATAAGTGGAAAAGGCGAGAGTGCGCGAGCACACAGGAGCAAAGACAAGCAGCGCAGCTTAACGCGTAGTAAAAAAAAATAATAAATAGACAACTGGTCGACCTCATTAGAAATAAAAACCCAAAAGATTAGATAGACAAACCAACAAACACATAAATGTGGAGAGAAGGGCAGTGCGGGCAGGAGCAAAGGAAAACAGCAGACAGACCTGAATCCTTATCTTTACAAGGTCGACCTCAGAACTTTGTTCAGTTTTTCTCGGTGACGGATAATGGAAGGAAGGGCAGGCAACTGGTCGACTTCATTTAAATAAACAAATAAAAAATAATATAAACTCTCAGGAATAGATAAATAATAACAAAATAATTGTAAAGTGGAGAAAGCGAGAGCGCGCGAATGCACTCAAGCAAACACAAACAGCACAGCAGGATGCGTATTTTTTTTAAAAAATTGACAAAATAAATCAAAAATAAATCAAAAATAAAAATAAGTGGAAAAGGCGAAGTGCGCGAGCACACAGGAGCAAAGACAAGCAGCGCAGCTTGATGCGTAGTAAAAAAAATAATAAATAGACAACTGGTCGACCTCATTAGAAATAAAAACCCAAAAGATTAGATAGACAAACAAACAAACACATAAATGTGGAGAGAAGGGCAGTGCGCGCAGGAGCAAATGTAAACAGCAGACAGACCTGAATCCTTATCTTTACAAGGTCGACCTCAGAACTTTGTTCAGGTTGTCTCGGTGACGGATAATGGAAGGAAGGGCAGGCAACTGGTCGACTTCATTTAAATTAACAAATAAAAAATAAGATAAACTCTCAGGAATAGATAAATAATAACAAAAAAATTGTAAAGTGGAGAAAGCGAGAGCGCGCGAATGCACTCAAGCAAACACAAACAGCACAGCACGATGCGTATTTTTTAAAAAAATTGACAAAATAAATCAAAAATAAATCAAAAATAAAAATAAGTGGAAAAGGCCAGAGTGCGCGAGCACACAGGAGCAAAGACAAGCAGCGCAGCTTGATGCGTAGTAAAAAAAAAATAATAAATAGACAACTGGTCGACCTCATTAGAAATAAAAACCCAAAAGATTGGATAGACAAACAAACAAACACATAAATGTGGAGAGAAGGGCAGTGCGCGCAGGAGCAAAGGTACACAGCAGACAGACCTGAATCCTTATCTTTACAAGGTCGACCTCAGAACTTTGTTCAGTTTGTCTCGGTGACGGATAATGGAAGGAAGGGCAGGCAACTGGTCGACTTCATTTAAATAAACAAATAAAAAATAAGATAAACTCTCAGGAATAGATAAATAATAACAAAAAAATTGTAAAGTGCACAAAGCGAGAGCGCGCGAAAGCACTCAAGCAAACACAAACAGCACAGCACGATGCGTATTTTTTTTTAATTGAGAAAATAAATAAAAAATAAATAAAAAATAACAATAAGTGGAAAAGGCGAGAGTGCGCGAGCACACAGGAGCAAAGACAAGCAGCGCAGCTTGATGCGTAGTAAAAAAAATAATAAATAGACAACTGGTCGACCTCATTAGAAATAAAAACCCAAAGATTAGATAGACAAACAAACAAACACATAAATGTGGAGAGAAGGGCAGTGCGCGCAGGAGCAAAGGTAAACAGCAGACAGACCTGAATCCTTATCTTTACAAGGTCGAACTCAGAACTTTGTTCAGTTTGTCTCGGTGACGGATAATGGAAGGAAGGGCAGGCAACTGGTCGACTTCATTTAAATAAACAAATAAAAATTAAGATAAACTCTCAGGAATAGATAAATAATAACAAAAAATTGTAAAGTGCAGAAAGTGAGAGCGCGCGAATGCACTCAAGCAAACACAAACAGCACAGCACGATGCGTATTTTTTTAAAAAACTGACAAAATAAATAAAAAATAAATCAAAAATAAAAATAAGTGGAAAAGGCGAGAGTGCGCGAGCACACAGGAGCAAAGACAAGCAGCGCAGCTTGATGCGTAGTAAAAAAAATAATAAATAGACAACTGGTCGACCTCATTAGAAATAAAAACCCAAAAGATTAGATAAACAAACCAACAAACACATAAATGTGGAGAGAAGGGCAGTGCGGGCAGGAGCAAAGGTAAACAGCAGACAGACCTGAATCCTTATCTTTACAAGGTCGACCTCAGAACTTTGTTCAGTTTTTCTCGGTGACGGATAATGGAAGGAAGGGCAGGCAACTGGTCTACTTCATTTAAATAAACAAATAAAAATAATATAAACTCTAAGGAATAGATAAATAATAACAAAAAAATTGTAAAGTGGAGAAAGCGAGAGCGCGCGAATGCACTCAAGCAAACACAAACAGCACAGCACGATGGGTATTTTTTTAAAAAATTGACAAAATAAATCAAAATAAATCAAAAATAAAAATAACTGGAAAAGGCGAAGTGCGGGAGCACACAGGAGCAAAGAGAAGCAGCGCAGCTTGATGCGTAGTAAAAAAAATAATAAATAGACAACTGGTCGACCTCATTAGAAATAAAAACCCAGAAGATTAGATAGACAAACAAACAAACACATAAATGTGGAGAGAAGGGCAGTGAGCGCAGGAGCAAAGGTAAACAGCAGACAGACCTGAATCCTTATCTTTACAAGGTCGACCTCAGAATTTTGTTCAGTTTGTCTCGGTGACGGATAATGGAAGGAAGGGCAGGCAACTGGTCGACTTCATTTAAATAAACAAATAAAAATTAAGATAAACTCTCAGGAATAGATAAATAATAACAAAAAAATTGTAAAGTGGAGAAAGCGAGAGCGCGGGAATGCACTCAAGCAAACACAAACAGCACAGCACGATGCGTAATTTTTTTTAAAATTGACAAAATAAATGAAAAATAAATCAAAAATAAAAATAAGTGGAAAAGGCGAGAGTGCGCGAGCACACAGGAGCAAAGACAAGCAGCGAAGCTTGATGCGTAGTAAAGAAAAAATAAATAGACAACTGGTCGACCTCATTAGGAAAAAAACCAAAAAGATTAGATAGACAAACAAACAAACACATAAATGTGGAGAGAAGGGCAGTGCGCGCAGGAGCAAAGGTAAACAGCAGACAGACCTGAATCCTTATCTTTACAAGGTCGACCTCAGAACTTTGTTCAGTTTGTCTCGGTGACGGATAATGGAAGGAAGGGCAGGCAACTGGTCGACTTCATTTAAATAAACAAATAAAAAATAAGATAAACTCTCAGGAATAGATAAATAATAACAAAAAAATTGTAAAGTGGAGAAAGCGAGAGCGCGCGAATGCACTCAAGCAAACACAAACAGCACAGCACGATGCGTATTTTTTTTTAAATTGACAAAATAAATCAAAAATAAATCAAAAATAAAAATAAGTGGAAAAGGCGAGAGTGCGCGAGCACACAGGAGCAAAGACAAGCAGCGCGGCTTAACGCGTAGTAAAAAAAAATAATAAATAGACAACTGGTCGACCTCATTAGAAATAAAAACCCAAAAGATTAGATAGACAAACCAACAAACACATAAATGTGGAGAGAAGGGCAGTGCGGGCAGGAGCAAAGGTAAACAGCAGACAGACCTGAATCCTTATCTTTACAAGGTCGACCTCAGAACTTTGTTCAGTTTGTCTCGGTGACGGATAATGGAAGGAAGGGCAGGCAACTGGTCGTCTTCATTTAAATAAACAAATAAAAATTAAGATAAACTCTCAGGAATAGATAAATAATAACAAAAAAATTGTAAAGTGCAGAAAGTGAGAGCGCGCGAATGCACTCAAGCAAACACAAACAGCACAGCACGATGCGTATTTTTTTAAAAAATTGACAAAATAAATCAAAAATAAATCAAAAATAAAAATAAGTGGAAAAGGCGAGAGTGCGCGAGCACACAGGAGCAAAGACCAGCAGCGCAGCTTGATGCGTAGTAAAAAAAATAATAAATAGACAACTGGTCGACCTCATTAGAAATAAAAACCCAAAAGATTAGATAAACAAACCAACAAACACATAAATGTGGAGAGAAGGGCAGTGCGGGCAGGAGCAAAGGTAAACAGCAGACAGACCTGAATCCTTATCTTTACAAGGTCGACCTCAGAACTTTGTTCAGTTTTTCTTGGTGACGGATAATGGAAGGAAGGGCAGGCAACTGGTCTACTTCATTTAAATAAACAAATAAAAATAATATAAACTCTCAGGAATAGATAAATAATAACAAAAAATTGTAAAGTGGAGAAAGCGAGAGCGCGCGAATGCACTCAAGCAAACACAAACAGCACAGCACGATGGGTATTTTTTTAAAAAATTGACAAAATAAATCAAAAATAAATCAAAAATAAAAATAAGTGGAAAAGGCGAAGTGCGCGAGCACACAGGAGCAAAGAAAAGCAGCGCAGCTTGATGCGTAGTAAAAAAAATAATAAATAGACAACTGGTCGACCTCATTAGAAATAAAAACCCAAAAGATTAGATAGACAAACAAACAAACACATAAATGTGGAGAGAAGGGCAGTGAGCGCAGGAGCAAAGGTAAACAGCAGACAGACCTGAATCCTTATCTTTACAAGGTCGACCTCAGAATTTTGTTCAGTTTGTCTCGGTGACGGATAATGGAAGGAAGGGCAGGCAACTGGTCGACTTCATTTAAATAAACAAATAAAAGATAAGATAAACTCTCAGGAATAGATAAATAATATCCAAAAAATTGTAAAGTGGAGAAAGCGAGAGCGCACGAATGCACTCAAGCAAACACAAACGGCACAGCACGATGCGTATTTTTTTATATTGACAAAATAAATCAAAAATAAATAAAAAATAACAATAAGTGGAAAAGGCGAGAGTGCGCGAGCACACAGGAGCAAAGACAAGCAGCGCAGCTTGATGCGTAGTAAAAAAAATAATAAATAGACAACTGGTCGACCTCATTAGAAATAAAAACCCAAAAGATTAGATAGACAAACCAACAAACACATAAATGTGGAGAGAAGGGCAGTGCGGGCAGGAGCAAAGGTAAACAGCAGACAGACCTGAATCCTTATCTTTACAAGGTCGACCTCAGAACTTTGTTCAGTTTTTCTCGGTGACGGATAATGGAAGGAAGGGCAGGCAACTGGTCTACTTCATTTAAATAAACAAATAAAAATAATATAAACTCTAAGGAATAGATAAATAATAACAAAAAAATTGTAAAGTGGAGAAAGCGAGAGCGCGCGAATGCACTCAAGCAAACACAAACAGCACAGCACGATGGGTATTTTTTTAAAAAATTGACAAAATAAATCAAAAATAAATCAAAAATAAAAATAAGTGGAAAAGGCGAAGTGCGCGAGCACACAGGAGCAAAGAGAAGCAGCGCAGCTTGATGCGTAGTAAAAAAAAAATAAATAGACAACTGGTCGACCTCATTAGAAATAAAAACCCAAAAGATTAGATAGACAAACAAACAAACACATAAATGTGGAGAGAAGGGCAGTGAGCGCAGGAGCAAAGGTAAACAGCAGACAGACCTGAATCCTTATCTTTACAAGGTCGACCTCAGAATTTTGTTCAGTTTGTCTCGGTGACGGATAATGGAAGGAAGGGCAGGCAACTGGTCGACTTCATTTAAATAAACAAATAAAAAATAAGATAAACTCTCAGGAATAGATAAATAATAACAAAAAAATTGTAAAGTGGAGAAAGCGAGAGCGCGGGAATGCACTCAAGCAAACACAAACAGCACAGCACGATGCGTATTTTTTTTAAAATTGACAAAATAAATGAAAAATAAATCAAAAATAAAAATAAGTGGAAAAGGCGAGAGTGCGCGAGCACACAGGAGCAAAGACAAGCAGCGAAGCTTGATGCGTAGTAAAGAAAATAATAAATAGACAACTGGTCGACCTCATTAGAAAAAAAACCAAAAAGATTAGATAGACAAACAAACAAACACATAAATGTGGAGAGAAGGGCAGTGCGCGCAGGAGCAAAGGTAAACAGCAGACAGACCTGAATCCTTAATTTTACAAGGTCGACCTCAGAACTTTGTTCAGTTTGTCTCGGTGACGGATAATGGAAGGAAGGGCAGGCAACTGGTCGACTTCATTTAAATAAACAAATAAAAAATAAGATAAACTCTCAGGAATAGATAAATAATAACAAAAAAATTGTAAAGTGGAGAAAGCGAGAGCGCGCGAATGCACTCAAGCAAACACAAACAGCACAGCACGATGCGTATTTTTTTTTAAATTGACAAAATAAATCAAAAATAAATCAAAAATAAAAATAAGTGGAAAAGGCGAGAGTGCGCGAGCACACAGGAGCAAAGACAAGCAGCGCAGCTTAACGCGTAGTAAAAAAAAATAATAAATAGACAACTGGTCGACCTCATTAGAAATAAAAACCCAAAAGATTAGATAGACAAACCAACAAACACATAAATGTGGAGAGAAGGGCAGTGCGAGCAGGAGCAAAGGAAAACAGCAGACAGACCTGAATCCTTATCTTTACAACGTCGACCTCAGAACTTTGTTCAGTTTTTCTCGGTGACGGATAATGGAAGGAAGGGCAGGCAACTGGTCGACTTCATTTAAATAAACAAATAAAAAATAATATAAACTCTCAGGAATAGATAAATAATAACAAAATAATTGTAAAGTGGAGAAAGCGAGAGCGCGCGAATGCACTCAAGCAAACCCAAACAGCACAGCAGGATGCGTATTTTTTTTAAAAAATTGACAAAATAAATCAAAAATAAATCAAAAATAAAAATAAGTGGAAAAGGCGAAGTGCGCGAGCACACAGGAGCAAAGACAAGCAGCGCAGCTTGATGCGTAGTAAAAAAAATAATAAATAGACAACTGGTCGACCTCATTAGAAATAAAAACCCAAAAGATTAGATAGACAAACAAACAAACACATAAATGTGGAGAGAAGGGCAGTGCGCGCAGGAGCAAATGTAAACAGCAGACAGACCTGAATCCTTATCTTTACAAGGTCGACCTCAGAACTTTGTTCAGGTTGTCTCGGTGACGGAAAATGGAAGGAAGGGCAGGCAACTGGTCGACTTCATTTAAATAAACAAATAAAAAATAAGATAAACTCTCAGGAATAGATAAATAATAACAAAAAAATTGGGAAGTGGAGAAAGCGAGAGCGCGCGAATGCACTCAAGCAAACACAAACAGCACAGCACGATGCGTATTTTTTAAAAAAATTGACAAAATAAATCAAAAATAAATCAAAAATAAAAATAAGTGGAAAAGGCCAGAGTGTGCGAGCACACAGGAGCAAAGACAAGCAGCGCAGCTTGATGCGTAGTAAAAAAAAAATAATAAATAGACAACTGGTCGACCTCATTAGAAATAAAAACCCAAAAGATTGGATAGACAAACAAACAAACACATAAATGTGGAGAGAAGGGCAGTGCGCGCAGGAGCAAAGGTACACAGCAGACAGACCTGAATCCTTATCTTTACAAGGTCGACCTCAGAACTTTGTTCAGTTTGTCTCGGTGACGGATAATGGAAGGAAGGGCAGGCAACTGGTCGACTTCATTTAAATAAACAAATAAAAAATAAGATAAACTCTCAGGAATAGATAAATAATAACAAAAAAATTGTAAAGTGCAGAAAGTGAGAGCGCGCGAATGCACTCAAGCAAACACAAACAGCACAGCACGATGCGTATTTTTTTAAAAAATTGACAAAATAAATCAAAAATAAATCAAAAATAAAAATAAGTGGAAAAGGCGAGAGTGCGCGAGCACACAGGAGCAAAGACCAGCAGCGCAGCTTGATGCGTAGTAAAAAAAATAATAAATAGACAACTGGTCGACCTCATTAGAAATAAAAACCCAAAAGATTAGATAAACAAACCAACAAACACATAAATGTGGAGAGAAGGGCAGTGCGGGCAGGAGCAAAGGTAAACAGCAGACAGACCTGAATCCTTATCTTTACAAGGTCGACCTCAGAACTTTGTTCAGTTTTTCTTGGTGACGGATAATGGAAGGAAGGGCAGGCAACTGGTCTACTTCATTTAAATAAACAAATAAAAATAATATAAACTCTCAGGAATAGATAAATAATAACAAAAAATTGTAAAGTGGAGAAAGCGAGAGCGCGCGAATGCACTCAAGCAAACACAAACAGCACAGCACGATGGGTATTTTTTTAAAAAATTGACAAAATAAATCAAAAATAAATCAAAAATAAAAATAAGTGGAAAAGGCGAAGTGCGCGAGCACACAGGAGCAAAGAAAAGCAGCGCAGCTTGATGCGTAGTAAAAAAAATAATAAATAGACAACTGGTCGACCTCATTAGAAATAAAAACCCAAAAGATTAGATAGACAAACAAACAAACACATAAATGTGGAGAGAAGGGCAGTGAGCGCAGGAGCAAAGGTAAACAGCAGACAGACCTGAATCCTTATCTTTACAAGGTCGACCTCAGAATTTTGTTCAGTTTGTCTCGGTGACGGATAATGGAAGGAAGGGCAGGCAACTGGTCGACTTCATTTAAATAAACAAATAAAAGATAAGATAAACTCTCAGGAATAGATAAATAATATCCAAAAAATTGTAAAGTGGAGAAAGCGAGAGCGCACGAATGCACTCAAGCAAACACAAACGGCACAGCACGATGCGTATTTTTTTTATATTGACAAAATAAATCAAAAATAAATAAAAAATAACAATAAGTGGAAAAGGCGAGAGTGCGCGAGCACACAGGAGCAAAGACAAGCAGCGCAGCTTGATGCGTAGTAAAAAAAATAATAAATAGACAACTGGTCGACCTCATTAGAAATAAAAACCCAAAAGATTAGATAGACAAACCAACAAACACATAAATGTGGAGAGAAGGGCAGTGCGGGCAGGAGCAAAGGTAAACAGCAGACAGACCTGAATCCTTATCTTTACAAGGTCGACCTCAGAACTTTGTTCAGTTTTTCTCGGTGACGGATAATGGAAGGAAGGGCAGGCAACTGGTCTACTTCATTTAAATAAACAAATAAAAATAATATAAACTCTAAGGAATAGATAAATAATAACAAAAAAATTGTAAAGTGGAGAAAGCGAGAGCGCGCGAATGCACTCAAGCAAACACAAACAGCACAGCACGATGGGTATTTTTTTAAAAAATTGACAAAATAAATCAAAAATAAATCAAAAATAAAAATAAGTGGAAAAGGCGAAGTGCGCGAGCACACAGGAGCAAAGAGAAGCAGCGCAGCTTGATGCGTAGTAAAAAAAATAATAAATAGACAACTGGTCGACCTCATTAGAAATAAAAACCCAGAAGATTAGATAGACAAACAAACAAACACATAAATGTGGAGAGAAGGGCAGTGAGCGCAGGAGCAAAGGTAAACAGCAGACAGACCTGAATCCTTATCTTTACAAGGTCGACCTCAGAATTTTGTTCAGTTTGTCTCGGTGACGGATAATGGAAGGAAGGGCAGGCAACTGGTCGACTTCATTTAAATAAACAAATAAAAAATAAGATAAACTCTCAGGAATAGATAAATAATAACAAAAAAATTGTAAAGTGGAGAAAGGGAGAGCGCGGGAATGCACTCAAGCAAACACAAACAGCACAGCACGATGCGTATTTTTTTTAAAATTGACAAAATAAATGAAAAATAAATCAAAAATAAAAATAAGTGGAAAAGGCGAGAGTGCGCGAGCACACAGGAGCAAAGACAAGCAGCGAAGCTTGATGCGTAGTAAAGAAAATAATAAATAGACAACTGGTCGACCTCATTAGAAAAAAAACCAAAAAGATTAGATAGACAAACAAACAAACACATAAATGTGGAGAGAAGGGCAGTGCGCGCAGGAGCAAAGGTAAACAGCAGACAGACCTGAATCCTTATCTTTACAAGGTCGACCTCAGAACTTTGTTCAGTTTGTCTCGGTGACGGATAATGGAAGGAAGGGCAGGCAACTGGTCGACTTCATTTAAATAAACAAATAAAAAATAAGATAAACTCTCAGGAATAGATAAATAATAACAAAAAAATTGTAAAGTGGAGAAAGCGAGAGCGCGCGAATGCACTCAAGCAAACACAAACAGCACAGCACGATGCGTATTTTTTTTTAAATTGACAAAATAAATCAAAAATAAATCAAAAATAAAAATAAGTGGAAAAGGCGAGAGTGCGCGAGCACACAGGAGCAAAGACAAGCAGCGCAGCTTAACGCGTAGTAAAAAAAAATAATAAATAGACAACTGGTCGACCTCATTAGAAATAAAAACCCAAAAGATTAGATAGACAAACCAACAAACACATAAATGTGGAGAGAAGGGCAGTGCGAGCAGGAGCAAAGGAAAACAGCAGACAGACCTGAATCCTTATCTTTACAACGTCGACCTCAGAACTTTGTTCAGTTTTTCTCGGTGACGGATAATGGAAGGAAGGGCAGGCAACTGGTCGACTTCATTTAAATAAACAAATAAAAAATAATATAAACTCTCAGGAATAGATAAATAATAACAAAATAATTGTAAAGTGGAGAAAGCGAGAGCGCGCGAATGCACTCAAGCAAACCCAAACAGCACAGCAGGATGCGTATTTTTTTTAAAAAATTGACAAAATAAATCAAAAATAAATCAAAAATAAAAATAAGTGGAAAAGGCGAAGTGCGCGAGCACACAGGAGCAAAGACAAGCAGCGCAGCTTGATGCGTAGTAAAAAAAATAATAAATAGACAACTGGTCGACCTCATTAGAAATAAAAACCCAAAAGATTAGATAGACAAACAAACAAACACATAAATGTGGAGAGAAGGGCAGTGCGCGCAGGAGCAAATGTAAACAGCAGACAGACCTGAATCCTTATCTTTACAAGGTCGACCTCAGAACTTTGTTCAGGTTGTCTCGGTGACGGAAAATGGAAGGAAGGGCAGGCAACTGGTCGACTTCATTTAAATAAACAAATAAAAAATAAGATAAACTCTCAGGAATAGATAAATAATAACAAAAAAATTGGGAAGTGGAGAAAGCGAGAGCGCGCGAATGCACTCAAGCAAACACAAACAGCACAGCACGATGCGTATTTTTTAAAAAAATTGACAAAATAAATCAAAAATAAATCAAAAATAAAAATAAGTGGAAAAGGCCAGAGTGTGCGAGCACACAGGAGCAAAGACAAGCAGCGCAGCTTGATGCGTAGTAAAAAAAAAATAATAAATAGACAACTGGTCCACCTCATTAGAAATAAAAACCCAAAAGATTGGATAGACAAACAAACAAACACATAAATGTGGAGAGAAGGGCAGTGCGCGCAGGAGCAAAGGTACACAGCAGACAGACCTGAATCCTTATCTTTACAAGGTCGACCTCAGAACTTTGTTCAGTTTGTCTCGGTGACGGATAATGGAAGGAAGGGCAGGCAACTGGTCGACTTCATTTAAATAAACAAATAAAAAATAAGATAAACTCTCAGGAATAGATAAATAATAACAAAAAAATTGTAAAGTGCAGAAAGTGAGAGCGCGCGAATGCACTCAAGTAAACACAAACAGCACAGCACGATGCGTATTTTTTTAAAAAATTGACAAAATAAATCAAAAATAAATCAAAAATAAAAATAATTGGAAAAGGCGAGAGTGCGCGAGCACACAGGAGCAAAGACCAGCAGCGCAGCTTGATGCGTAGTAAAAAAAATAATAAATAGACAACTGGTCGACCTCATTAGAAATAAAAACCCAAAAGATTAGATAAACAAACCAACTAACACATAAATGTGGAGAGAAGGGCAGTGCGGGCAGGAGCAAAGGTAAACAGCAGACAGACCTGAATCCTTATCTTTACAAGGTCGACCTCAGAACTTTGTTCAGTTTTTCTTGGTGACGGATAATGGAAGGAAGGGCAGGCAACTGGTCTACTTCATTTAAATAAACAAATAAAAATAATATAAACTCTCAGGAATAGATAAATAATAACAAAAAATTGTAAAGTGGAGAAAGCGAGAGCGCGCGAATGCACTCAAGCAAACACAAACAGCACAGCACGATGGGTATTTTTTTAAAAAATTGACAAAATAAATCAAAAATAAATCAAAAATAAAAATAAGTGGAAAAGGCGAAGTGCGCGAGCACACAGGAGCAAAGAAAAGCAGCGCAGCTTGATGCGTAGTAAAAAAAATAATAAATAGACAACTGATCGACCTCATTAGAAATAAAAACCCAAAAGATTAGATAGACAAACAAACAAACACATAAATGTGGAGAGAAGGGCAGTGAGCGCAGGAGCAAAGGTAAACAGCAGACAGACCTGAATCCTTATCTTTACAAGGTCGACCTCAGAATTTTGTTCAGTTTGTCTCGGTGACGGATAATGGAAGGAAGGGCAGGCAACTGGTCGACTTCATTTAAATAAACAAATAAAAGATAAGATAAACTCTCAGGAATAGATAAATAATATCCAAAAAATTGTAAAGTGGAGAAAGCGAGAGCGCACGAATGCACTCAAGCAAACACAAACGGCACAGCACGATGCGTATTTTTTTTATATTGACAAAATAAATCAAAAATAAATAAAAAATAACAATAAGTGGAAAAGGCGAGAGTGCGCGAGCACACAGGAGCAAAGACAAGCAGCGCAGCTTGATGCGTAGTAAAAAAAATAATAAATAGACAACTGGTCGACCTCATTAGAAATAAAAACCCAAAAGATTAGATAGACAAACCAACAAACACATAAATGTGGAGAGAAGGGCAGTGCGGGCAGGAGCAAAGGTAAACAGCAGACAGACCTGAATCCTTATCTTTACAAGGTCGACCTCAGAACTTTGTTCAGTTTTTCTCGGTGACGGATAATGGAAGGAAGGGCACGCAACTGGTCTACTTCATTTAAATAAACAAATAAAAATAATATAAACTCTAAGGAATAGATAAATAATAACAAAAAAATTGTAAAGTGGAGAAAGCGAGAGCGCGCGAATGCACTCAAGCAAACACAAACAGCACAGCACGATGGGTATTTTTTTAAAAAATTGACAAAATAAATCAAAAATAAATCAAAAATAAAAATAAGTGGAAAAGGCGAAGTGCGCGAGCACACAGGAGCAAAGAGAAGCAGCGCAGCTTGATGCGTAGTAAAAAAAATAATAAATAGACAACTGGTCGACCTCATTAGAAATAAAAACCCAGAAGATTAGATAGACAAACAAACAAACACATAAATGTGGAGAGAAGGGCAGTGAGCGCAGGAGCAAAGGTAAACAGCAGACAGACCTGAATCCTTATCTTTACAAGGTCGACCTCAGAATTTTGTTCAGTTTGTCTCGGTGACGGATAATGGAAGGAAGGGCAGGCAACTGGTCGACTTCATTTAAATAAACAAATAAAAAATAAGATAAACTCTCAGGAATAGATAAATAATAACAAAAAAATTGTAAAGTGGAGAAAGCGAGAGCGCGGGAATGCACTCAAGCAAACACAAACAGCACAGCACGATGCGTATTTTTTTTAAAATTGACAAAATAAATGAAAAATAAATCAAAAATAAAAATAAGTGGAAAAGGCGAGAGTGCGCGAGCACACAGGAGCAAAGACAAGCAGCGAAGCTTGATGCGTAGTAAAGAAAATAATAAATAGACAACTGGTCGACCTCATTAGAAAAAAAACCAAAAAGATTAGATAGACAAACAAACAAACACATAAATGTGGAGAGAAGGGCAGTGCGCGCAGGAGCAAAGGTAAACAGCAGACAGACCTGAATCCTTAATTTTACAAGGTCGACCTCAGAACTTTGTTCAGTTTGTCTCGGTGACGGATAATGGAAGGAAGGGCAGGCAACTGGTCGACTTCATTTAAATAAACAAATAAAAAATAAGATAAACTCTCAGGAATAGATAAATAATAACAAAAAAATTGTAAAGTGGAGAAAGCGAGAGCGCGCGAATGCACTCAAGCAAACACAAACAGCACAGCACGATGCGTATTTTTTTTTAAATTGACAAAATAAATCAAAAATAAATCAAAAATAAAAATAAGTGGAAAAGGCGAGAGTGCGCGAGCACACAGGAGCAAAGACAAGCAGCGCAGCTTAACGCGTAGTAAAAAAAAATAATAAATAGACAACTGGTCGACCTCATTAGAAATAAAAACCCAAAAGATTAGATAGACAAACCAACAAACACATAAATGTGGAGAGAAGGGCAGTGCGAGCAGGAGCAAAGGAAAACAGCAGACAGACCTGAATCCTTATCTTTACAACGTCGACCTCAGAACTTTGTTCAGTTTTTCTCGGTGACGGATAATGGAAGGAAGGGCAGGCAACTGGTCGACTTCATTTAAATAAACAAATAAAAAATAATATAAACTCTCAGGAATAGATAAATAATAACAAAATAATTGTAAAGTGGAGAAAGCGAGAGCGCGCGAATGCACTCAAGCAAACCCAAACAGCACAGCAGGATGCGTATTTTTTTTAAAAAATTGACAAAATAAATCAAAAATAAATCAAAAATAAAAATAAGTGGAAAAGGCGAAGTGCGCGAGCACACAGGAGCAAAGACAAGCAGCGCAGCTTGATGCGTAGTAAAAAAAATAATAAATAGACAACTGGTCGACCTCATTAGAAATAAAAACCCAAAAGATTAGATAGACAAAGAAACAAACACATAAATGTGGAGAGAAGGGCAGTGCGCGCAGGAGCAAATGTAAACAGCAGACAGACCTGAATCCTTATCTTTACAAGGTCGACCTCAGAACTTTGTTCAGGTTGTCTCGGTGACGGAAAATGGAAGGAAGGGCAGGCAAGTGGTCGACTTCATTTAAATAAACAAATAAAAAATAAGATAAACTCTCAGGAATAGATAAATAATAACAAAAAAATTGGGAAGTGGAGAAAGCGAGAGCGCGCGAATGCACTCAAGCAAACACAAACAGCACAGCACGATGCGTATTTTTTAAAAAAATTGACAAAATAAATCAAAAATAAATCAAAAATAAAAATAAGTGGAAAAGGCCAGAGTGTGCGAGCACACAGGAGCAAAGACAAGCAGCGCAGCTTGATGCGTAGTAAAAAAAAAATAATAAATAGACAACTGGTCGACCTCATTAGAAATAAAAACCCAAAAGATTGGATAGACAAACAAACAAACACATAAATGTGGAGAGAAGGGCAGTGCGCGCAGGAGCAAAGGTACACAGCAGACAGACCTGAATCCTTATCTTTACAAGGTCGACCTCAGAACTTTGTTCAGTTTGTCTCGGTGACGGATAATGGAAGGAAGGGCAGGCAACTGGTCGACTTCATTTAAATAAACAAATAAAAAATAAGATAAACTCTCAGGAATAGATAAATAATAACAAAAAAATTGTAAAGTGCACAAAGCGAGAGCGCGCGAAAGCACTCAAGCAAACACAAACAGCACAGCACGATGCGTATTTTTTTTTAATTGAGAAAATAAATAAAAAATAAATCAAAAATAAAAATAAGTGGAAAAGGCGAGAGTGCGCGAGCACACAGGAGCAAAGACAAGCAGCGCAGCTTGACGCGTAGTAAAAAAAATAATAAATAGACAACTGGTCGACCTCATTAGAAATAAAAACCCAAAAGATTAGATAGACAAACCAACTAACACATAAATGTGGAGAGAAGGGCAGTGCGGGCAGGAGCAAAGGTAAACAGCAGACAGACCTGAATCCTTATCTTTACAAGGTCGACCTCAGAACTTTGTTCAGTTTTTCTCGGTGACGGATAATGGAAGGAAGGGCAGGCAACTGGTCTACTTCATTTAAATAAACAAATAAAAATAAGATAAACTCTCAGGAATAGATAAATAATAACAAAAAAATTGTAAAGTGGAGAAAGCGAGAGCGCGCGAATGCACTCAAGCAAACACAAACAGCACAGCACGATGGGTATTTTTTTAAAAAATTGACAAAATAAATCAAAAATAAATCAAAAATAAAAATAAGTGGAAAAGGCGAAGTGCGCGAGCACACAGGAGCAAAGACAAGCAGCGCAGCTTGATGCGTAGTAAAAAAAATAATAAATAGACAACTGGTCGACCTCATTAAAAATAAAAACCCAAAAGATTAGATAGACAAACAAACAAACACATAAATGTGGCGAGAAGGGCAGTGAGCGCAGGAGCAAAGGTAAACAGCAGACAGACCTGAATCCTTATCTTTACAAGGTCGACCTCAGAATTTTGTTCAGTTTGTCTCGGTGACGGATAATGGAAGGAAGGGCAGGCAACTGGTCGACTTCATTTAAATAAACAAAAAATAAGATAAACTCTCAGGAATAGATAAATAATAACAAAAAAATTGTAAAGTGCACAAAGCCAGAGCGCGCGAAAGCACTCAAGCAAACACAAACAGCACAGCACGATGCGTATTTTTTTTATATTGACAAAATAAATCAAAAATAAATAAAAAATAACAATAAGTGGAAAAGGCGAGAGTGCGCGAGCACACAGGAGCAAAGACAAGCAGCGCAGCTTGATGCGTAGTAAAAAAAATAATAAATAGACAACTGGTCGACCTCATTAGAAATAAAAACCCAAAAGATTAGATAGACAAACAAACAAACACATAAATGTGGAGAGAAGGGCAGTGCGCGCAGGAGCAAAGGTAAACAGCAGACAGACCTGAATCCTTATCTTTACAAGGTCGACCTCAGAACTTTGTTCAGTTTGTCTCGGTGACGGATAATGGAAGGAAGGGCAGGCAACTGGTCGACTTCATTTAAATAAACAAATAAAAATTAAGATAAACTCTCAGGAATAGATAAATAATAACAAAAAAATTGTAAAGTGCAGAAAGTGAGAGCGCGCGAATGCACTCAAGCAAACACAAACGGCACAGCACGACGCGTATTTTTTTAAAAAATTGACAAAATAAATAAAAAATAAATCAAAAATAAAAATAAGTGGAAAAGGCGAGAGTGCGCGAGCACACAGGAGCAAAGACAAGCAGCGCAGCTTGATGCGTAGTAAAAAAAATAATAAATAGACAACTGGTCGACCTCATTAGAAATAAAAACCCAAAAGATTAGATAGACAAACAAACAAACACATAAATGTGGAGAGAAGGGCAGTGCGGGCAGGAGCAAATGTAAACAGCAGACAGACCTGAATCCTTATCTTTACAAGGTCGACCTCAGAACTTTGTTCAGTTTGTCTCGGTGAAGGATAATGGAAGGAAGGGCAGGCAACTGGTCGACTTCATTTAAATAAACAAATAAAAAATAAGATAAACTCTCAGAAATAGATAAATAATAACAAAAAAATTGTAAAGTGGAGAAAGCGAGAGCGCGCGAATGCACTCAAGCAAACACAAACAGCACAGCACGATGCGTATTTTTTTATAAAAATTGACAAAATAAATCAAAAATAAATCAAAAATAAAAATAAGTGGAAAAGGCGAGAGTGCGCGAGCACACAGGAGCAAAGACAAGCAGCGCAGCTTGATGCGTAGTAAAAAAAATAATAAATAGACAACTGGTCGACCTCATTAGAAATAAAAACCCAAAAGATTGGATAGACAAACAAACAAACACATAAATGTGGAGAGAAGGGCAGTGCGCGCAGGAGCAAAGGTAAACAGCAGACAGACCTGAATCCTTATCTTTACAAGGTCGACCTCAGAACTTTGTTCAGTTTGTCTCGGTGACGGATAATGGAAGGAAGGGCAGGCAACTGGTGGACTTCATTTAAATAAACAAATAAAAAATAAGATAAACTCTCAGGAATAGATAAATAATAACAAAAAAATTGTAAAGTGCACAAAGCCAGAGCGCGCGAAAGCACTCAAGCAAACACAAACAGCACAGCACGATGCGTATTTTTTTTATATTGACAAAATAAATCAAAAATAAATAAAAAATAACAATAAGTGGAAAAGGCGAGAGTGCGCGAGCACACAGGAGCAAAGACAAGCAGCGCAGCTTGATGCGTAGTAAAAAAAATAATAAATAGACCACTGGTCGACCTCATTAGAAATAAAAACCCAAAAGATTAGATAAACAAACCAACAAACACATAAATGTGGAGAGAAGGGCAGTGCGGGCAGGAGCAAAGGTAAACAGCAGACAGACCTGAATCCTTATCTTTACAAGGTCGACCTCAGAACTTTGTTCAGTTTTTCTTGGTGACGGATAATGGAAGGAAGGGCAGGCAACTGGTCAACTTCATTTAAATAAACAAATAAAAATAATATAAACTCTCAGGAATAGATAAATAATAACAAAAAAATTGTAAAGTGGAGAAAGCGAGAGCGCGCGAATGCACTCAAGCAAACACAAACAGCACAGCACGATGGGTATTTTTTTTAAAAAATTGACAAAATAAATCAAAAATAAATCAAAAATAAAAATAAGTGGAAAAGGCGAAGTGCGCGAGCACACAGGAGCAAAGAGAAGCAGCGCAGCTTGATGCGTAGTAAAAAAAATAATAAATAGACAACTGGTCGACCTCATTAGAAATAAAAACCCAAAAGATTAGATAGACAAACAAACAAACACATAAATGTGGAGAGAAGGGCAGTGAGCGCAGGAGCAAAGGTAAACAGCAGACAGACCTGAATCCTTATCTTTACAAGGTCGACCTCAGAATTTTGTTCAGTTTGTCTCGGTGACGGATAATGGAAGGAAGGGCAGGCAACTGGTCGACTTCATTTAAATAAACAAATAAAAAATAAGATAAACTCTCAGGAATAGATAAATAATATCCAAAAAATTGTAAAGTGGAGAAAGCGAGAGCGCACGAATGCACTCAAGCAAACACAAACGGCACAGCACGATGCGTATTTTTTTTATATTGACAAAATAAATCAAAAATAAATAAAAAATAACAATAAGTGGAAAAGGCGAGAGTGCGCGAGCACACAGGAGCAAAGACAAGCAGCGCAGCTTGATGCGTAGTAAAAAAAATAATAAATAGACAACTGGTCGACCTCATTAGAAATAAAAACCCAAAAGATTAGATAGACAAACAAACAAACACATAAATGTGGAGAGAAGTGCAGTGCACGCAGGAGCAAAGGTAAACAGCAGACAGACCTGAATCCTTATCTTTACAAGGTCGACCTCAGAACTTTGTTCAGTTTTTCTCGGTGACGGATAATGGAAGGAAGGGCAGGCAACTGGTCTACTTCATTTAAATAAACAAATAAAAATAAGATAAACTCTCAGGAATAGATAAATAATAACAAAAAAATTGTAAAGTGCACAAAGCCAGAGCGCGCGAAAGCACTCAAGCAAACACAAACAGCACAGCACGATGTGTATTTCTTTTATATTGACAAAATAAATCAAAAATAAATAAAAAATAACAATAAGTGGAAAAGGCGAGAGTGCGCGAGCACACAGGAGCAAAGACAAGCAGCGCAGCTTGATGCGTAGTAAAAAAAATAATAAATAGACAACTGGTCGACCTCATTAGAAATAAAAACCCAAAAGATTAGATAGACAAACAAACAAACACATAAATGTGGAGAGAAGGGCAGTGCGCGCAGGAGCAAAGGTAAACAGCAGACAGACCTGAATCCTTATCTTTACAAGGTCGACCTCAGAACTTTGTTCAGTTTGTCTCGGTGACGGATAATGGAAGGAAGGGCAGGCAACTGGTCGACTTCATTTAAATAAACAAATAAAAATTAAGATAAACTCTCAGGAATAGATAAATAATAACAAAAAAATTGTAAAGTGCAGAAAGTGAGAGCGAGCGAATGCACTCAAGCAAACACAAACGGCACAGCACGATGCGTATTTTTTTAAAAAATTGACAAAATAAATAAAAAATAAATCAAAAATAAAAATAAGTGGAAAAGGCGAGAGTGCGCGAGCACACAGGAGCAAAGACAAGCAGCGCAGCTTGATGCGTAGTAAAAAAAATAATAAATAGACAACTGGTCGACCTCATTAGAAATAAAAACCCAAAAGATTAGATAGACAAACAAACAAACACATAAATGTGGAGAGAAGGGCAGTGCGGGCAGGAGCAAATGTAAACAGCAGACAGACCTGAATCCTTATCTTTACAAGGTCGACCTCAGAACTTTGTTCAGTTTGTCTCGGTGAAGGATAATGGAAGGAAGGGCAGGCAACTGGTCGACTTCATTTAAATAAACAAATAAAAAATAAGATAAACTCTCAGAAATAGATAAATAATAACAAAAAAATTGTAAAGTGGAGAAAGCGAGAGCGCGCGAATGCACTCAAGCAAACACAAACAGCACAGCACGATGCGTATTTTTTTAAAAAAATTGACAAAATAAATCAAAAATAAATCAAAAATAAAAATAAGTGGAAAAGGCGAGAGTGCGCGAGCACACAGGAGCAAAGACAAGCAGCGCAGCTTGATGCGTAGTAAAAAAAATAATAAATAGACAACTGGTCGACCTCATTAGAAATAAAAACCCAAAAGATTGGATAGACAAACAAACAAACACATAAATGTGGAGAGAAGGGCAGTGCGCGCAGGAGCAAAGGTAAACAGCAGACAGACCTGAATCCTTATCTTTACAAGGTCGACCTCAGAACTTTGTTCAGTTTGTCTCGGTGACGGATAATGGAAGGAAGGGCAGGCAACTGGTGGACTTCATTTAAATAAACAAATAAAAAATAAGATAAACTCTCAGGAATAGATAAATAATAACAAAAAAATTGTAAAGTGCACAAAGCCAGAGCGCGCGAAAGCACTCAAGCAAACACAAACAGCACAGCACGATGCGTATTTTTTTTATATTGACAAAATAAATCAAAAATAAATAAAAAATAACAATAAGTGGAAAAGGCGAGAGTGCGCGAGCACACAGGAGCAAAGACAAGCAGCGCAGCTTGATGCGTAGTAAAAAAAATAATAAATAGACCACTGGTCGACCTCATTAGAAATAAAAACCCAAAAGATTAGATAAACAAACCAACAAACACATAATTGTGGAGAGAAGGGCAGTGCGGGCAGGAGCAAAGGTAAACAGCAGACAGACCTGAATCCTTATCTTTACAAGGTCGACCTCAGAACTTTGTTCAGTTTTTCTTGGTGACGGATAATGGAAGGAAGGGCAGGCAACTGGTCTACTTCATTTAAATAAACAAATAAAAATAATATAAACTCTCAGGAATAGATAAATAATAACAAAAAAATTGTAAAGTGGAGAAAGCGAGAGCGCGCGAATGCACTCAAGCAAACACAAACAGCACAGCACGATGGGTATTTTTTTTAAAAAATTGACAAAATAAATCAAAAATAAATCAAAAATAAAAATAAGTGGAAAAGGCGAAGTGCGCGAGCACACAGGAGCAAAGAGACGCAGCGCAGCTTGATGCGTAGTAAAAAAAATAATAAATAGACAACTCGTCGACCTCATTAGAAATCAAAACCCAAAAGATTAGATAGACAAACAAACAAACACATAAATGTGGAGAGAAGGGCAGTGAGCGCAGGAGCAAAGGTAAACAGCAGACAGACCTGAATCCTTATCTTTACAAGGTCGACCTCAGAATTTTGTTCAGTTTGTCTCGGTGACGGATAATGGAAGGAAGGGCAGGCAACTGGTCGACTTCATTTAAATAAACAAATAAAAAATAAGATAAACTCTCAGGAATAGATAAATAATATCCAAAAAATTGTAAAGTGGAGAAAGCGAGAGCGCACGAATGCACTCAAGCAAACACAAACGGCACAGCACGATGCGTATTTTTTTTATATTGACAAAATAAATCAAAAATAAATAAAAAATAACAATAAGTGGAAAAGGCGAGAGTGCGCGAGCACACAGGAGCAAAGACAAGCAGCGCAGCTTGATGCGTAGTAAAAAAAATAATAAATAGACAACTGGTCGACCTCATTAGAAATAAAAACCCAAAAGATTAGATAGACAAACAAACAAACACATAAATGTGGAGAGAAGTGCAGTGCACGCAGGAGCAAAGGTAAACAGCAGACAGACCTGAATGCTTATCTTTACAAGGTCGACCTCAGAACTTTGTTCAGTTTTTCTCGGTGACGGATAATGGAAGGAAGGGCAGGCAACTGGTCTACTTCATTTAAATAAACAAATAAAAATAAGATAAACTCTCAGGAATAGATAAATAATAACAAAAAAATTGTAAAGTGGAGAAAGCGAGAGCGCGCGAATGCACTCAAGCAAACACAAACAGCACAGCACGATGGGTATTTTTTTAAAAAATTGACAAAATAAATCAAAAATAAATCAAAAATAAAAATAAGTGGAAAAGGCGAAGTGCGCGAGCACACAGGAGCAAAGACAAGCAGCGCAGCTTGATGCGTAGTAAAAAAAATAATAAATAGACAACTGGTCGACCTCATTAGAAATAAAAACCCAAAAGATTAGATAGACAAACAAACAAACACATAAATGTGGAGAGAAGGGCAGTGAGCGCAGGAGCAAAGGTAAACAGCAGACAGACCTGAATCCTTATCTTTACAAGGTCGACCTCAGAATTTTGTTCAGTTTGTCTCGGTGACGGATAATGGAAGGAAGGGCAGGCAACTGGTCGACTTCATTTAAATAAACAAATAAAAAATAAGATAAACTCTCAGGAATAGATAAATAATAACAAAAAAATTGTAAAGTGCACAAAGCCAGAGCGCGCGAAAGCACTCAAGCAAACACAAACAGCACAGCACGATGCGTATTTTTTTATATTGACAAAATAAATCAAAAATAAATAAAAAATAACAATAAGTGGAAAAGGCGAGAGTGCGCGAGCACACAGGAGCAAAGACAAGCAGCGCAGCTTGATGCGTTGTAAAAAAAATAATAAATAGACAACTGGTCGACCTCATTAGAAATAAAAACCCAAAAGATTAGATAGACAAACAAACAAACACATAAATGTGGAGAGAAGGGCAGTGCGCGCAGGAGCAAAGGTAAACAGCAGACAGACCTGAATCCTTATCTTTACAAGGTCGACCTCAGAACTTTGTTCAGTTTGTCTCGGTGACGGATAATGGAAGGAAGGGCAGGCAACTGGTCGACTTCATTTAAATAAACAAATAAAAATTAAGATAAACTCTCAGGAATAGATAAATAATAACAAAAAAATTGTAAAGTGCAGAAAGTGAGAGCGCGCGAATGCACTCAAGCAAACACAAACAGCACAGCACGATGCGTATTTTTTTAAAAAATTGACAAAATAAATAAAAAATAAATCAAAAATAAAAATAAGTGGAAAAGGCGAGAGTGCGCGAGCACACAGGAGCAAAGACAAGCAGCGCAGCTTGATGCGTAGTAAAAAAAATAATAAATAGACATCTGGTCGACCTCATTAGAAATAAAAACCCAAAAGATTAGATAAACAAACCAACAAACACATAAATGTGGAGAGAAGGGCAGTGCGGGCAGGAGCAAAGGTAAACAGCAGACAGACCTGAATCCTTATCTTTACAAGGTCGACCTCAGAACTTTGTTCAGTTTTTCTTGGTGACGGATAATGGAAGGAAGGGCAGGCAACTGGTCTACTTCATTTAAATAAACAAATAAAAATAATATAAACTCTCAGGAATAGATAAATAATAACAAAAAAATTGTAAAGTGGAGAAAGCGAGAGCGCGCGAATGCACTCAAGCAAACACAAACAGCACAGCACGATGGGTATTTTTTTAAAAAATTGACAAAATAAATCAAAAATAAATCAAAAATAAAAATAAGTGGAAAAGGCGAAGTGCGCGAGCACACAGGAGCAAAGAGAAGCAGCGCAGCTTGATGCGTAGTAAAAAAAATAATAAATAGACAACTGGTCGACCTCATTAGAAATAAAAACCCAAAAGATTAGATAGACAAACAAACAAACACATAAATGTGGTGAGAAGGGCAGTGAGCGCAGGAGCAAAGGTAAACAGCAGACAGACCTGAATCCTTATCTTTACAAGGTCGACCTCAGAATTTTGTTCAGTTTGTCTCGGTGACGGATAATGGAAGGAAGGGCAGGCAACTGGTCGACTTCATTTAAATAAACAAATAAAAAATAAGATAAACTCTCAGGAATAGATAAATAATATCCAAAAAATTGTAAAGTGGAGAAAGCGAGAGCGCACGAATGCACTCAAGCAAACACAAACGGCACAGCACGATGCGTATTTTTTTTATATTGACAAAATAAATCAAAAATAAATAAAAAATAACAATAAGTGGAAAAGGCGAGAGTGCGCGAGCACACAGGAGCAAAGACAAGCAGCGCAGCTTGATGCGTAGTAAAAAAAATAATAAATAGACAACTGGTCGACCTCATTAGAAATAAAAACCCAAAAGATTAGATAGACAAACAAACAAACACATAAATGTGGAGAGAAGTGCAGTGCGCGCAGGAGCAAAGGTAAACAGCAGACAGACCTGAATCCTTATCTTTACAAGGTCGACCTCAGAACTTTGTTCAGTTTGTCTCGGTGACGGATAATGGAAGGAAGGGCAGGCAACTGGTCGACGTCATTTAAATAAACAAATAAAAATTAAGATAAACTCTCAGGAATAGATAAATAATAACAAAAAAATTGTAAAGTGCAGAAAGTGAGAGCGCGCGAATGCACTCAAGCAAACACAAACAGCACAGCACGATGCGTATTTTTTTAAAAAATTGACAAAATAAATAAAAAATAAATCAAAAATAAAAATAAGTGGAAAAGGCGAGAGTGCGCGAGCACACAGGAGCAAAGACAAGCAGCGCAGCTTGATGCATAGTAAAAAAAATAATAAATAGACAACTGGTCGACCTCATTAGAAATAAAAACCCATAAGATTAGATAAACAAACCAACAAACACATAAATGTGGAGAGAAGGGCAGTGCGGGCAGGAGCAAAGGTAAACAGCAGACAGACCTGAATCCTTATCTTTACAAGGTCGACCTCAGAACTTTGTTCAGTTTTTCTCGGTGACGGATAATGGAAGGAAGGGCAGGCAACTGGTCTACTTCATTTAAATAAACAAATAAAAATAAGATAAACTCTCAGGAATAGATAAATAATAACAAAAAAATTGTAAAGTGGAGAAAGCGAGAGCGCGCGAATGCACTCAAGCAAACACAAACAGCACAGCACGATGGGTATTTTTTTAAAAAATTGACAAAATAAATCAAAAATAAATCAAAAATAAAAATAAGTGGAAAAGGCGAAGTGCGCGAGCACACAGGAGCAAAGACAAGCAGCGCAGCTTGATGCGTAGTAAAAAAAATAATAAATAGACAACTGGTCGACCTCATTAGAAATAAAAACCCAAAAGATTAGATAGACAAACAAACAAACACATAAATGTGGAGAGAAGGGCAGTGAGCGCAGGAGCAAAGGTAAACAGCAGACAGACCTGAATCCTTATCTTTACAAGGTCGACCTCAGAATTTTGTTCAGTTTGTCTCGGTGACGGATAATGGAAGGAAGGGCAGGCAACTGGTCGACTTCATTTAAATAAACAAATAAAAAATAAGATAAACTCTCAGGAATAGATAAATAATAACAAAAAAATTGTAAAGTGGAGAAAGCGAGAGCGCGGGAATGCACTCAAGCAAACACAAACAGCACAGCACGATGCGTATTTTTTTTTAAATTGACAAAATAAATGAAAAATAAATCAAAAATAAAAATAAGTGGAAAAGGCGAGTGTGCGCGAGCACACAGGAGCACAGACAAGCAGCGAAGCTTGATGCGTAGTAAAGAAAATAATAAATAGACAACTGGTCGACCTCATTAGAAAAAAAACCCAAAAGATTAGATAGACAAACAAACAAACACATAAATGTGGAGAGAAGGGCAGTGCGCGCAGGAGCAAAGGTAAACAGCAGACAGACCTGAATCCTTATCTTTACAAGGTCGACCTCAGAACTTTGTTCAGTTTGTCTCGGTGACGGATAATGGAAGGAAGGGCAGGCAACTGGTCGACTTCATTTAAATAAACAAATAAAAAATAAGATAAACTCTCAGGAATAGATAAATAATAACAAAAAAATTGTAAAGTGGAGAAAGCGAGAGCGCGCGAATGCACTCAAGCAAACACAAACAGCACAGCACGATGTGTATTTTTTTTTAAATTGACAAAATAAATCAAAAATAAATCAAAAATAAAAATAAGTGGAAAAGGCGAGAGTGCGCGAGCACACAGGAGCAAAGACAAGCAGCGCAGCTTAACGCGTAGTAAAAAAAAATAATAAATAGACAACTGGTCGACCTCATTAGAAATAAAAACCCAAAAGATTTGATAGACAAACCAACAAACACATAAATGTGGAGAGAAAGGCAGTGCGGGCAGGAGCAAAGGAAAACAGCAGACAGACCTGAATCCTTATCTTTAGAAGGTCGACCTCAGAACTGTGTTCAGTTTTTCTCGGTGACGGATAATGGAAGGAAGGGCAGGCAACTGGTCGACTTCATTTAAATAAACAAATAAAAAATAATATAAACTCTCAGGAATAGATAAATAATTACAAAATAATTGTAAAGTGGAGAAAGCGAGAGCGCGCGAATGCACTCAAGCAAACACAAACAGCACAGCAGGATGCGTATTTTTTTTAAAAATTGACAAAATAAATCAAAAATAAATCAAAAATAAAAATAAGTGGAAAAGGCGAAGTGCGCGAGCACACAGGAGCAAAGACAAGCAGCGCAGCTTGATGCGTAGTAAAAAAAATAATAAATAGACAACTGGTCGACCTCATTAGAAATAAAAACCCAAAAGATTAGATAGACAAACAAACAAACACATAAATGTGGAGAGAAGGGCAGTGCGCGCAGGAGCAAAGGTAAACAGCAGACAGACCTGAATCCTTCTTTACAAGGTCGACCGCAGAACTTTGTTCAGTTTGTCTCGGTGACGGATAATGGAAGGAAGGGCAGGCAACTGGTCGACTTCATTTAAATAAATAAATAAAAAATAAGATAAACTCTCAGGAATAGATAAATAATATCCAAAAAATTGTAAAGTGGAGAAAGCGAGAGCGCACGAATGCACTCAAGCAAACACAAACGGCACAGCACGATGCGTATTTTTTTATATTGACAAAATAAATCAAAAATAAATAAAAAATAACAATAAGTGGAAAAGGCGAAGTGCGCGAGCACACAGGAGCAAAGAGAAGCAGCGCAGCTTGATGCGTAGTAAAAAAAATAATAAATAGACAACTGGTCGACCTCATTAGAAATAAAAACCCAAAAGATTAGATAGACAAACAAACAAACACATAAATGTGGAGAGAAGGGCAGTGAGCGCAGGAGCAAAGGTAAACAGCAGACAGACCTGAATCCTTATCTTTACAAGGTCGACCTCAGAATTTTGTTCAGTTTGTCTCGGTGACGGATAATGGAAGGAAGGGCAGGCAACTGGTCGACTTCATTTAAATAAACAAATAAAAAATAAGATAAACTCTCAGGAATAGATAAATAATAACAAAAAAATTGTAAAGTGGAGAAAGCGAGAGCGCGGGAATACACTCAAGCAAACACAAACAGCACAGCACGATGCGTATTTTTTTTTAAATTGACAAAATAAATGAAAAATAAATCAAAAATAAAAATAAGTGGAAAAGGCGAGTGTGCGCGAGCACACAGGAGCAAAGACAAGCAGAGAAGCTTGATGCGTAGTAAAGAAAATAATAAATAGACAACTGGTCGACCTCATTAGAAAAAAAACCCAAAAGATTAGATAGACAAACAAACAAACACATAAATGTGGAGAGAAGGGCAGTGCGCGCAGGAGCAAAGGTAAACAGCAGACAGACCTGAATCCTTATCTTTACAAGGTCGACCTCAGAACTTTGTTCAGTTTGTCTCGGTGACGGATAATGGAAGGAAGGGCAGGCAACTGGTCGACTTCATTTAAATAAACAAATAAAAAATAAGATAAACTCTCAGGAATAGATAAATAATAACAATAAAATTGTAAAGTGGAGAAAGCGAGAGCGCGCGAATGCACTCAAGCAAACACAAACAGCACAGCACGATGCGTATTTTTTTTTAAATTGACAAAATAAATAAAAAATAAATCAAAAATAAAAATAAGTGGAAAAGGCGAGAGTGCGCGAGCACACAGGAGCAAAGACAAGCAGCGCAGCTTAACGCGTAGTAAAAAAAAATAATAAATAGACAACTGGTCGACCTCATTAGAAATAAAAACCCAAAAGATTAGATAGACAAACAAACAAACACATAAATGTGGAGAGAAGGGCAGTGCGCGCAGGAGGAAATGTAAACAGCAGACAGACCTGAATCCTTATCTTTACAAGGTCGACCTCAGAACTTTGTTCAGGTTGTCTCGGTGACGGATAATGGAAGGAAGGGCAGGCAACTGGTCGACTTCATTTAAATAAACAAATAAAAAATAAGATAAACTCTCAGGAATAGATAAATAATAACAAAAAAATTGTAAAGTGGAGAAAGCGAGAGCGCGCGAATGCACTCAAGCAAACACAAACAGCACAGCACGATGCGTATTTTTTAAAAAAATTGACAAAATAAATCAAAAATAAATCAAAAATAAAAATAAGTGGAAAAGGCCAGAGTGTGCGAGCACACAGGAGCAAAGACAAGCAGCGCAGCTTGATGCGTAGTAAAAAAAAAATAATAAATGGACAACTGGTCGACCTCATTAGAAATAAAAACCCAAAAGATTGGATAGACAAACAAACAAACACATAAATGTGGAGAGAAGGGCAGTGCGCGCAGGAGCAAAGGTACACAGCAGACAGACCTGAATCCTTACCTTTACAAGGTCGACCTCAGAACTTTGTTCAGTTTGTCTCGGTGACGGATAATGGAAGGAAGGGCAGGCAACTGGTCGACTTCATTTAAATAAACAAATAAAAAATAAGATAAACTCTCAGGAATAGATAAATAATAACAAAAAAATTGTAAAGTGGAGAAAGCGAGAGCGCGCGAATGCACTCAAGCAAACACAAACAGCACAGCACGATGCGTATTTTTTAAAAAAATTGACAAAATAAATCAAAAATAAAAATAAGTGGAAAAGGCCAGAGTGCGCGAGCACACAGGAGCAAAGACAAGCAGCGCAGCTTGATGCGTAGTAAAAAAAAATAATAAATAGACAACTGGTCGACCTCATTAGAAATAAAAACCCAAAAGATTGGATAGACAAACAAACAAACACATAAATGTGGAGAGAAGGGCAGTGCGCGCAGGAGCAAAGGTAAACAGCAGACAGACCTGAATCCTTATCTTTACAAGGTCGACCTCAGAACTTTGTTCAGTTTGTCTCGGTGACGGATAATGGAAGGAAGGGCAGGCAACTGGTCGACTTCATTTAAATAAACAAATAAAAAATAAGATAAACTCTCAGGAATAGATAAATAATAACAAAAAAATTGTAAAGTGCACAAAGCGAGAGCGCGCGAAAGCACTCAGGCAAACACAAACAGCACAGCACGATGCGTATTTTTTTTTTAATTGAGAAAATAAATCAAAAATAAATCAAAAATAAAAATAAGTGGAAAAGGCGAGAGTGCGCGTGCACACAGGAGAAAAGACAAGCAGCGCAGCTTGATGCGTAGTAAAAAAAATAATAAATAGACAACTGGTCGACCTCATTAGAAATAAAAACCCAAAAGATTAGATAGACAAACAAACAAACACATAAATGTGGAGAGAAGGGCAGTGCGCGCAGGAGCAAAGGTAAACAGCAGACAGACCTGAATCCTTATCTTTACAAGGTCGACCTCAGAACTTTGTTCAGTTTGTCTCGGTGACGGATAATGGAAGGAAGGGCAGGCAACTGGTCGACTTCATTTAAATAAACAAATAAAAAATAAGATAAACTCTCAGGAATAGATAAATAATATCCAAAAAATTGTAAAGTGGAGAAAGCGAGAGCGCACGAATGCACTCAAGCAAACACAAACGGCACAGCACGATGCGTATTTTTTTTTATATTGACAAAATAAATCAAAAATAAATAAAAAATAACAATAAGTGGAAAAGGCGAGAGTGCGCGAGCACACAGGAGCAAAGACAAGCAGCGCAGCTTGATGCGAAGTAAAAAAAATAATAAATAGACAACTGGTCGACCTCATTAGAAATAAAAACCCAAAAGATTAGATAGACAAACAAACAAACACATAAATGTGGAGAGAAGGGCAGTGCGCGCAGGAGCAAAGGTAAACAGCAGACAGACCTGAATCCTTATCTTTACAAGGTCGACCTCAGAACTTTGTTCAGTTTGTCTCGGTGACGGATAATGGAAGGAAGGGCAGGCAACTGGTCGACTTCCTTTAAATAAACAAATAAAAATTAAGATAAACTCTCAGGAATAGATAAATAATAACAAAAAAATTGTAAAGTGCAGAAAGTGAGAGCGCGCGAATGGACTCAGGCAAACACAAACAGCACAGCACGATGCGTTTTTTTTAAAAATTGACAAAATAAATCAAAAATAAATCAAAAATAAAAATAAGTGGAAAAGGCGAGAGTGCTCGAGCACACAATACCAAAGACAAGCAGCGCAGCTTGATGCGTAGTAAAAAAAATAATAAATAGACAACTGGTCGACCTCATTAGAAATAAAAACCCAAAAGATTAGATAGACAAACAAACAAACACATAAATGTGGAGAGAAGGGCAGAGCGCGCAGGAGCAAAGGTAAAGAGCAGACAGACCTGAATCCTCATGTTTCCAAGGTCGACCTCAGAACTTTGTTCAGTTTGTCTCGGTGACGGATAATGGAAGGAAGGGCAGGTAACTGGTCGACTTCATTTAAATAAACAAAAAAAATAAGATAAACTCTCAGGAATAGATAAATAATAACAAAAAAATTGTAAAGTGGAGAAAGCGAGAGCGCGCGAATGCACTCAAGCAAACACAAACAGCACAGCACGATGCGTATTTTTTTTAAATTGACAAAATAAATCAAAAATAAATCAAAAATAAAAATAAGTGGAACAGGCGAGACTGCGCGATCACACAGGAGCAAAGACAAGCAGTGCAGCTTGATGCGTAGTAAAAAAAATAATAAATAGACAACTGGTCGACCTCATTAGAAATAAAAACCCAAAAGATTAGATAGACAAACAAACAAACACATAAATGTGGAGAGAAGGGCAGGACGCGCAGGAGCAAAGGGAACCAGTAGACAGACCTGAATCCTTATCTTTACAATGTCGACCTCAGAACTTTGTTCAGTTTGTCTCGGTGACGGATAATGGATGGAAGGGCAGGCAACTGTTCGACTTCATTTAAATAAACAAATAAAAAATAAGATAAACTCTCAGGAATAGATAAATAATAAAAAAAATTGTAAAGTGGAGAAAGCGAGAGAGCGCGAATGCACTCAAGCAAACACAAACAGCACAGCACGATGCGTATTTTTTTTAAAATTGACAAAATAAATCAAAAATAATTCAAAAATAAAAATAAGTGGAAAAGGCGAGAGTGCGGGAGCACACAGGAGCAAAGACAAGCAGCGCAGCTTGATGCGTAGTAAAAAAAATAATAAATACACAACTGGTCGACCTCATTAGAAATAAAAACCCAAAAGATTAGATAGACAAACAAACAAACACATAAATGTGGAGAGAAGGGCAGTGCGGGCAGGAGCAAAGGTAAACAGCAGACAGACCTGAATCCTTATCTTTACAAGGTCGACCTCAGAACTTTGTTCAGTTTGTCTCGGTGACGGATAATGGAAGGAAGGGCAGGCAACTGGTCGACTTCATTTAAATAAACAAAAAAAAATAAGATAAACTCTCAGGAATAGATAAATAATAACAAAAAAAATGTAAAGTGGAGAAAGCGAGAGCGCGCGAATGCACTCAAGCAAACACAAACAGCACAGCACGATGCGTATTTTTTTTTAAAATTGACAAAATAAATCAAAAATAAATCAAAAATAAAAATAAGTGGAAAAGGCGAGAGTGCGCGAGCACACAGGAGCAAAGACAAGCAGCGCAGCTTGATGCGTAGTAAAAAAAATAATAAATAGACAACTGGTCGACCTCATTAGAAATAAAAACCCAAAAGATTAGATAGACAAACAAACAAACACATAAATGTGGAGAGAAGGGCAGTGCGCGCAGGAGCAAAGGTAAACAACAGACAGACCTGAATCCTTATATTTACAAGGTCGACCTCAGAAATTTGTTCAGTTTTTCTCGGTGACGGATAATGGAAGGAAGGGCCGGCAACTGGTCGACTTCATTTAAATAAACAAATAAAAAATGAGATAAACTCTCAGGAATAGATAAATAATAACAAAAACATTGTAAAGTGGAGAAAGCGAGAGAGCGCGAATGCACTTAAGCAAACACAAACAGCACAGCACGATGCGTATTTTTTTTAAAATTGACAAAATAAATCAAAAATAAATCAAAGATAAAAATAAGTGGAAAAGTCGAGAGTGCGCGAGCACACAGGAGCAAAGAGAAGCAGCGCAGCTTGATGCGTAGTAAAAAAAATAATAAATAGACAACTGGTCGACCTCATTAGAAATAAAAACCCAAAAGATTAGATAGACAAACAAACAAACACATAAATGGGGAGAGAAGGGCAGTGCGCGCAGGAGCAAAGGTAAACAGCAGACAGACCTGAATCCTTATCTTTACAAGGTCGACCTCAGAACTTTGTTCAGTTTGTCTCGGTGACGGATAATGGAAGGAAGGGCAGGCAACTGGTCGACTTCATTTAAATAAACAAAAAAAATAAGATAAACTCTCAGGAATAGATAAATAATAACAAAAAATTGTAAAGTGGAGAAAGCGAGAGCGCGCGAATGCACTCAAGCAAACACAAACAGCACAGCACGATGCGTATTTTTTTTAAAATTGACAAAATATATCAAAAATAAATCAAAAGTAAAAATAAGTGGAAAATGCGAGAGTGCGCGAGCACACAGGAGCAAAGACAAGCAGCGCAGCTTGATGCGTAGTAAAAAAAATAATAAATAGACAACTGGTCGACCTCATTAGAAATAAAAACCCAAAAGATTAGATAGACAAACAAACAAACCCATAAATGGGGAGAGAAGGGCAGTGCGCGCAGGAGCAAAGGTAAACAGCAGACAGACCTGAATCCTTATCTTTACAAGGTCGACCTCAGAACTTTGTTCAGTTTGTCTCGGTGACGGATAATGGAAGGAAGGGCAGGCAACTGGTCGACTTCATTTAAATAAACAAATAAAAATTAAGATAAACTCCCAGGAATAGATAAATAATAACAAAATTTGTAAAGTGGAGAAAGCGAGAGCGCGCGAATGCACTCAAGCAAACACAAACAGCACAGCACGATGCGTATTTTTTTTTAAATTGACAAAATAAATCAAAAATAAATCAAAAATAAAAATAAGTGGAAAAGGCGAGAGTGCGCGAGCACACAGGAGCAAAGACAAGCAGCGCAGCTTGATGCGTATTAAAAAAAATAATAAATAGACAACTGGTCGACCTCATTAGAAATAAAAACCCAAAAGATTAGATAGACAAACAAACAAACACATAAATGTGGAGAGAAGGGCAGTGCGCGCAGGAGCAAAGGTAAACAGCAGACAGACCTGAATCCTTATCTTTACAAGGTCGAACTCACATCTTTGTTCAGTTTGTCTCGGTGACGGATAAGGGAAGGAAGGGAAGGCAACTGGTCGACTTCATTTAAATAAACAAATAAAAAATAAGATAAACTCTCAGGAATAGATAAATAATAACAAAAAAATTGTAAAGTGGAGAAAGCGAGAGCGCGCGAATGCACTCAAGCAAACACAAACAGCACGGCACGATGCGTGTTTTTTTTTTAAATTGACAAAATAAATCAAAAATAAATCAAAGATAAAAATAAGTGGAAAAGGCGAGAGTGCGCGAGCACACAGGGGCAAAGACAAGCATCGCAGCTTGATGCGTAGTAAAGAAAATAATAAATAGACAACTGGTCGACCTCATTAGAAATAAAAACCCAAAAGATTAGATAGACAAACAAACAAACACATTAATGTGGAGAGAAGGGCAGTGCGTGCAGGAGCAAAGGTAAACAGCAGACAGACCTGAATCCTTATCTTTACAAGGTCGACCTCAGAACTTTGTTCAGTTTGTCTCGGTGACCGATAATGGAAGGAAGGGCAGGCAACTGGTCGACTTCATTTAAATAAACAAATAAAAAATAAGATAAACTCACAGGAATAGATAAATAATAACAAAAAAATTGTAAAGTGGAGAAAGCGAGAGCGCGGAAATGCACTCAAGCAAACACAAACAGCACAGCACGATGCGTATTTTTTTTTAAATTGACAAAATAAATCAAAAATAAAAATAAGTGGAAAAGGCGAGAGTGCGCGAGCACACAGGAGCAAAGACAAGCAGCGCAGCTTGATGCGTAGTAAAAAAAATAATATATAGATAACTGGTCGACCTCATTAGAAATAAAAACCCAAAAGATTAGATAGACAAACAAACAAACACATAAATGTGGAGAGAAGGGCAGTGCGCGCAGGAGCAAAGGTAAACAGCAGACAGACCTGAATCCTTATCTTTACAAGGTCGACCTCAGAACTTTGTTCAGTTTGTCTCGGTAACGGATAATGGAAGGAAAGGCAGGCAACTGGTCGACTTCATTTAAATAAACAAATAAAAAATAAGATAAACTCTCAGGAATAGATAAATAATAACAAAAAAATTGTAAAGTGGAGAAAGCGAGAGCGCGCGAATGCACTCAAGCAAACACAACAGCACAGCACGATGCGTATTTTTTTTTAAATTGACAAAATAAATCAAAAATAAAAATAAGTGGAAAAGGCGAGAGGGCGCGAGCACACAGCAGCAAAGACAAGCAGCGCAGCTTGATGCGTAGAAAAAAAAATAATAAATAGACAACTGGTCGACCTCATTAGAAATAAAAACCCAAAAGATTACATAGACAAACAAACAAACACATAAATGTGGAGAGAAGGGCAGTGCGCGCAGGAGCAAAGGTAAACAGCAGAAAGACCTGAATCCTTATCTTTACAAGGTCGACCTCAGAACTTTGTTCAGTTTGTCTCGGTGACGGATAATGGAAGGAAGGGCAGGCAACTGGTCGACTTCATTTAAATAAACAAATAAAAAATAAGATAAACTCTCAGGAATAGATAAATAATAACAAAAAAATTGTAAAGTGGAGAAAGCGAGAGCGCGCGAATGCACTCAAGCAAACACAAACAGCACAGCACGATGCGAATTTTTTTTAAATTGACAAAATAAATCAAAAATAAAACAAAAATAAAAATAAGTGGAAAAGGCGAGAGTGTGCGAGCACACAGGAGCAAAGAGAAGCAGCGCAGCTTGATGCGTAGTAAAAAAAATAATAAATAGACAACTGGTCTCCTCATTAGAAATAAAAACCCAAAAGATTAGATAGACAAACAAACAAACACATAAATGTGGAGAGAAGGGCAGTGCGCGCAGGAGCAAAGGTAAACAGCAGACAGACCTGAATCCTTATCTTTACAAGGTCGACCTCAGAACTTTGTTCAGTTTGTCTCGGTGACGGATAATGGAAGGAAGGGCAGGCAACTGGTCGACTTCATTTAAATAAACAAATAAAAAATAAGATAAACTCTCAGGAATAGATAAATAATAACAAAAAATTGTAAAGTGGAGAAAGCGAGAGCACGCGAATGCACTCAAGCAAACACAAACAGCACAGCACGATGCGTATTTTTTTTAAATTGACAAAATAAATCAAAAATAAAAATAAGTGGAAAAGGCGAGAGTGCGCGAGCACAAAGGAGCAAAGACATGCAGCGCAGCTTGATGCGTAGTAAAAAAAATAATAAATAGATAACTGGTCGACCTCATTAGAAATAAAAACCCAAAAGATTAGATAGACAAACAAACAAACACATAAATGTGGAGAGAAGGGCAGTGCGCGCAGGAGCAAAGGTAAACAGCAGACAGACCTGAATCCTTATCTTTACAAGGTCGACCTCAGATCTTTGTTCAGTTTGTCTCGGTGACGGATAATGGAAGGAAGGGCAGGCAACGGGTCGACTTCATTTAAATAAACAAATAAAAAATAAGATAAACTCTCAGGAATAGATAAATAATAACAAAAAAATTGTAAAGTGGAGAAAGCGAGAGCGCGCGAATGCACTCAAGCAAACACAAACAGCACAGCACGATGCGTATTTTTTTTTAAATTGACAAAATAAATAAAAAATAAATCAAAAATAAAAATAAGTGGAAAAGGCGAGAGTGCGCGAGCACACAGGAGCAAAGACAAGCAGCGCAGCTTGATGCGTAGTAAAAAAAATAATAAATAGACAACTGGTCGACCTCATTAGAAATAAAAACCCAAAAGATTAGATAGACAAACAAACAAACACATAAATGTGGAGAGAAGGGCAAGGCGCGCAGGAGCAAAGGTAAACAGCAGACAGACCTGAATCCTTATCTTTACAAGGTCGACCTCAGAACTTTGTTCAGTTTGTCTCGGTGACGGATAATGGAAGGAAGGGCAGGCAACTGGTCGACTAAATTTAAATAAACAAAAAATAAGATAAACTCTCAGGAATAGATAAATAAAAACAAAAAAATTGTAAAGTGGAGAATGCGAGAGCGCGCGAATGCACTCAAGCACACACAAACAGCACAGCACGATGCGTATTTTTTTTAAATTGACAAAATAAATCAAAAATAAATCAAAAATAAAAATAAGTGGAAAAGACGAGAGTGCGCGAGCACACAGGAGCAAAGACAAGCAGCGCAGCTTGATGCGTAGTAAAAAAAATAATAAATAGACAACTGGTCGACCTCATTAGAAATAAAAACCCAAAAGATTAGATAGACAAACAAACAAACACATAAATGTGGAGAGAAGGGCAGTGCGCGCAGGAGCAAAGGTAAACAGCTGACAGACCTGAATCCTTATCTTTACAAGGTCGACCTCAGAACTTTGTTCAGTTTGTCTCGGTGACGGATAATGGAAGGAAGGGCAGGCAACTGGTCGACTTCATTTAAATAAACAAATAAAAAATAAGATAATCTCTCAGGAATAGATAAATAATAACAAAGAAATTGTAAAGTGGAGAAAGCGAGAGCGCGCGAATGCACTCAAGCAAACACAAACAGCACAGCACGATGCGTATTTTTTTTTAAATTGACGAAATAAATCAAAAATAAATCAAAAATAAAAATAAGGGGAAAAGGCGAGAGTGCGCGAGCACACAGGAGCAAAGACACGCAGCGCAGCTTGATGCGTAGTAAAAAAAATCATAAATAGCTAACTGGTCGAAGTCATTAGAAATAAAAACCCAAAAGATTAGATAGACAAACAAACAAACACATAAATGTGGAGAGAAGGGCAGTGCGCGCAGGAGCAAAGGTAAACAGCAGACAGACCTGAATCCTTATCTTTACAAGGTCGACCTCAGAACTTTGTTCAGTTTGTCTCGGTGACGGATAATGGAAGGAAGAGCAGGCAACTGGTCGAATTCATTTAAATAAACAAATAAAAAATAAGATAAACTCTCAGGAATAGATAAATAATAACAAAAAATTGTAAAGTGGAGAAAGCGAGAGCGCGCGAATGCACTCAAGCAAACACAAACAGCACAGCACGATGCGTATTTTTTTTTAAATTGATAAAATAAATCAAAAATAAAACAAAAATAAAAATAAGTGTAAAAGGCGAGAGTGTGCGAGCACACAGGAGCAAAGACAAGCAGCGCAGCTTGATGCGTAGTACAAAAAATAATAAATAGACAACTGGTCTACCTCATTAGAAATAAAAACCCAAAAGATTAGATAGACAAACAAACAAACACATAAATGTGGAGAGAAGGGCAGTGCGCGCAGGAGCAAAGGTAAACAGCAGACAGACCTGAATCCTTATCTTTACAAGGTCGACCTCAGAACTTTGTTCAGTTTGTCTCGGTGACGGATAATGGAAGGAAGGGCAGGCAACTGGTCGACTTCATTTAAATAAACAAATAAAAAATAACATAAACTCTCAGGAATAGATAAATAATAACAAAAAATTGTAAAGTGGAGAAAGCGAGAGCGCGCGAATGCACTCAAGCAAACACAAACAGCACAGCACGATGCGTATTTTTTTTTAAATTGACAAAATAAATCAAAAATAAATCAAAAATAAAAATAAGTGGAAAAGGCGAGAGTGCGCGAGCACACAGGAGCAAAGACAAGCAGCGCAGCTTGATGCGTAGTAAAAAAAAATAATAAATAGACAACTGGTCGACCTCATTAGAAATAAAAACCCAAAAGATTAGATAGACAAACAAACAAACACATAAATGTGGAGAGAAGGGCAGAGCGCGCAGGAGCAAAGGTAAACAGCAGACAGACCTGAATCCTTATCTTTACAAGGTCGACCTCAGAACTTTGTTCAGTTTGTCTCGGTGACGGATAATGGAAGGAAGGGCAGGCAACTGGTCGACTTCATTTAAATAAACAAATAAAAAATAACAAAAACTCTAAGGAATAGATAAATAATAACAAAAAATTGTAAAGTGGAGAAAGCGAGAGCGCGCGAATGCACTCAAGCAAACACAAACAGCACAGCACGATGCGTATTTTTTTTTAAATTGACAAAATAAATCAAAAATAAAAATAAGTGGAAAAGGCGAGAGTGCGCGAGCACAAAGGAGCAAAGACAAGCAGCGCAGCTTGATGCGTAGTAAAAAAAATAATAAATAGATAACTGGTCGACCTCATTAGAAATAAAAACCCAAAAGATTAGATAGACAAACAAACAAACACATAAATGTGGAGAGAAGGGCAGGGCGCGCAGGAGCAAAGGTAAACAGCAGACAGACCTGAATCCTTATCTTTACAAGGTCGACCTCAGAACTTTGTTCAGTTTGTCTCGGTGACGGATAATGGAAGGAAGGGCAGGCAACTGGTCGACTTCATTTAAATAAACAAATAAAAAATAAGATAAACTCTCAGGAATAGATAAATAATAACAAAAACATTGTAAACTGGAGAAAGCGAGAGCGCGCGAATGCACTCAAGCAAACACAAACAGCACAGCACGATGCGTATTTTTTTTTAAATTGACAAAATAAATCAAAAATAAAAATAAGTGGAAAAGGCGAGAGTGCGCGAGCACACAGGAGCAAAGACAAGCAGCGCAGCTTGATGCGTAGTAAAAAAAATAATAAATAGACAACTGGTCGACCTCATTAGAAATAAAAACCCAAAAGATTAGATAGACAAACAAACAAACACATAAATGTGGAGAGAAGGGCAGAGCGCGCAGGAGCAAAGGTAAACAGCACACAGACCTGAATCCTTATCTTTACAAGGTCGACCTCAGAACTTTGTTCAGTTTGTCTCGGTGACGGATAATGGAAGGAAGCGCAGGCAACTGGTCGACTAAATTTAAATAAACAAAAAATAAGATAAACTCTCAGGAATAGATAAATAATAACAAAAAAATTGTAAAGTGGAGAAAGCGAGAGCGCGCGAATGCACTCAAGCAAACACAAACAGCACAGCACTATGCGTATTTTTTTTTAAAATTGACAAAATAAATCAAAAATAAATCAAAAATAAAAATAGTGGAAAAGGCGAGAGTTCGCGAGCACACAGGAGCATAGACAAGCAGCGCAGCTTGATGCGTAGTAAAAAAAATAATAAATAGACAACTGGTCGACCTCATTAGAAATAAAAACCCAAAAGATTAGATAGACAAACAAACAAACACATAAATGTGGAGAGAAGGGCAGTGCGCGCAGGAGCAAAGGTAAACAGCAGACAGACCTGAATCCTTATCTTTACAAGGTCGACCTCAGAACTTTGTTCAGTTTGTCTCGGTGACGGATAATGGAAGGAAGGGCAGGCAACTGGTCGACTTCATTTAAATAAACAAATAAAAATAATTTAAACTCTCAGGAATAGATAAATAATAAAAAAATTTGTAAAGTGCAGAAAGCGAGAGCGCGCGAATGCACTCAAGCAAACACAAACAGCACAGCACGATGCATATTTTTTTTTAAATTGACAAAATAAATCAAAAATAAATCAAAAATAAAAATAAGTGGAAAAGGCGAGAGTGCGCCAGCACACAGGAGCAAAGACAAGCAGCGCAGCTTGATGCGTAGTAAAAAAAATAATAAATAGACAACTGGTCGACCTCATTAGAAATAAAAACCCAAAAGATTAGATAGACAAACAAACAAACACATAAATGTGGAGAGAAGGGCAGTGCGCGCAGGAGCAAAGGTAAACAGCAGACAGACCTGAATCCTTATCTTTACAAGGTCGACCTCACAACTTTGTTCAGTTTGTCTCGGTGACGGATAATGGAAGGAAGGGCAGGCAACTGGTCGACTTCATTTAAATAAACAAATAAAAAATAAGATAAACTCTCAGGAATAGATAAATAATAAAAAAATTTGTAAAGTGGAGAAAGCAAGAGCGCGCGAATGCACTCAAGCAAACACAAACAGCACAGCACGATGCGTATTTTTTTTTAAATTGACAAAATAAATCAAAAATAAATCAAAAATAAAAATAAGTGGAAAAGGCGAGAGTGCGCGAGCACACAGGAGCAAAGACAAGCAGCGCAGCTTGATGCGTAGTAAAAAAAATAATAAATAGACAACTGGTCGACCTCATTAGAAATAAAAACCCAAAAGATTAGATAGACAAACAAACAAACACATAAATGTGGAGAGAAGGGCAGTGCGCGGAGGAGCAACGGTAAACAGCAGACAGACCTGAATCCTTATCTTTACAAGTTCGACCTCAGAACTTTGTTCAGTTTGTCTCGGTGACGGATAGTGGAAGGAAGGGCAGGCAACGGGTCGACTTCATTTAAATAAACAAATAAAAAATAAGATAAAATCTCAGGAATAGATAAATAATAACAAAAAAAATTGTAAAGTGGAGAATGCGAGAGCGCGCGAATGCACTCAAGCAAACACAAACAGCACAGCACGATGCGTATTTTTTTTAAATTGACAAAATAAATCAAAAATAAATCAAAAATAAAAATAAGTGGAAAAGGCGAGAGTGCGCGAGCACACAGGAGCAAAGACAAGCAGCGCAGCTTGATGCGTAGTAAAAAAAATAGTAAATAGACAACTGGTAGACCTCATTAGAAATAAAAACCCAAAAGATTAGATAGACAAACAAACAAACACATAAATGTGGAGAGAAGGGCAGTGCGCGCAGGAGCAAAGGTAAACAGCAGACAGACCTGAATCCTTATCTTTACAAGGTCGACCTCACAACTTTGTTCAGTTTGTCTCGGTGACGGATAATGGAAGGAAGGGCAGGCAACTGGTCGACTTCATTTAAATAAACAAATAAAAAATAAGATAAACTCTCAGGAATAGATAAATAATTACAAAAACATTGTAAAATGGAGAAAGCGAGAGCGCGCAAATGCACTCCAGCAAACACAAACAGCACAGCACGAAGCGTATTTTTTTTAAATTGACAAAATAAATCAAAAATAAATCAAAAATAAAAATAAGTGGAAAAGGCGAGAGTGCGCGAGCACACACGAGCAAAGACAAGCAGCGCAGCTTGATGCGTAGTAAAAAAAATAATAAATAGACAACTGGTCGACCTCATTAGAAATAAAAACCCAAAAGATTAGATAGACAAACAAACAAACACATAAATGTGGAGAGAAGGGCAGTGCGCGCAGGAGCAAAGGTAAACAGCAGACAGACCTGAATCCTTATCTTTACAAGGTCGACCTCAGAACTTTGTTCAGTTTGTCTCGGTGACGGATAATGGAAGGAAGGGCAGGCAACTGGTCGACTTCATTTAAATAAACAAATAAAAATAATTTAAACTCTCAGGAATAGATAAATAATAAAAAAATTTGTAAAGTGGAGAAAGCGAGAGCGCGCGAATGCACTCAAGCAAACACAAACAGCACAGCACGATGCGTATTTTTTTTTTAAATTGACAAAATTAATCAAAAATAAATCAAAAATAAAAATAAGTGGAAAAGGCGAGAGTGCGCGAGCACACAGGAGCAAAGACAAGCAGCGCAGCTTGATGCGTAGTAAAAAAAATAATAAATAGACAATTGGTCGACCTCATTAGAAATAAAAACCCAAAAGATTAGATAGACAAACAAACAAACACATAAATGTGGAGAGAAGGGCAGTGCGCGCAGGAGCAAAGGTAAACAGCAGACAGACCTGAATCCTTATCTTTACAAGGTCGACCTCAGAACTTTGTTCAGTTTGTCTCGGTGACGGATAATGGAAGGAAGGGTAGGCAACTGGTCGACTTCATTTAAATAAACAAATAAAAACTAAGATAAACTCTCAGGAATAGATAAATAATAACAAAAACATTCTAAAGTGGAGAAAGCGAGAGAGCGCGAATGCACTCAAGCAAACACAAACAGCACAGCACGATGCGTATTTTTTTTTTTAATTGAGAAAATAAATCAAAAATAAAAATAAGTGGAAAAGGCGAGTGTGCGCGAGCACACAGGAGCAAAGACAAGCAGCGCAGCTTGATGCGTAGTAAAAAAAATAATAAATAGACAACAGGTCGACCTCAATAGAAATAAAAACCCAAAAGATTAGATAGACACAGAAACAAACACATAAATGTGGAGAGAAGGGCAGTGCGCTCAGGAGCAAAGGTAAAGAGCAGACAGACCTGAATCCTTATCTTTACAAGGTCGATCTCAGAACTTTGTTCAGTTTGTCTCGGTGACGGATAATGGAAGGAAGGGCAGGCAACTGGTCGACTTCATTTAAATAAACAAATAAAAAATAAGATAAACTCTCAGGAATAGATGAATAATAACAAAAAAATTGTAAAGTGGGGAAGCGAGAGCGCGCGAATGCACTCAAGCAAACACAAACAGCACAGCACGATGCGTATTTTTTTTAAATTGATAAAATAAATCAAAAATAAAAATAAGTGGAAAAGGCGAGAGTGCGCGAGCACACAGGAGCAAAGACAAGCAGCGCAGCTTGATGGGTAGTAAAAAAAAATAATAAATAGACAACTGGTCGACCTCATTAGAAATAAAAACCCAAAAGATTAGATAGACAAACAAACAAACACATAAATGTGGGAGAAGGGCAGTGCGCGCAGGAGCAAAGGTAAACAGCAGACAGACCTGAATCCTTATCTTTACAAGGTCGACCTCAGAACTTTGTTCAGTTTCTCTCGGTGACGGATAATGGAAGGAAGGGCAGGCAACTGGTCGACTTCATTTAAATAAACAAATAAAAAATAAGATAAACTCTCAGGAATAGATAAATAATAACAAAAAAATTGTAAAGTGGAGAAAGCGAGAGCGCGCGAATGCACTCAAGCAAACACAAACAGCACAGCACGATGCGTATTTTTTTAAAAATTGACAAAATAAATCAAAAAGAATTCAAAAATAAAAATAAGTGGAAAAGGCGAGAGTGCACGAGCACACAGGAGCAAATACAAGCAGCGCAGTTTGATGCGTAGTAAAGAAAATAATAAATAGACAACTGGTCGACCTCATTAGAAATAAAAACCCAAAAGATTAGATAGACAAACAAACAAACACATAAATGTGGAGAGAAGGGCATTGCGCGCAGGAGCAAAGGTAAACAGCAGACAGACCTGAATCCTTATCTTTACAAGGCCGACCTCAGAACTTTGTTCAGTTTGTCTCGGTGACGGATAATGGAAGGAAGGGTAGGCAACTGGTCGACTTCATTTAAATAAACAAATAAAAAATAAGATAAACTCTCAGGAATAGATAAATAATAACAAAAACATTGTAAAGTGGAGAAAGCGAGAGCGCGCGAATGCACTCAAGCAAACACAAACAGCACAGCACGATGCGTATTTTTTTTAAATTGTCAAAATAAATAAAAAATAAATCAAAAATAAAAATAAGTGGAAAAGGCGAGAGTGCGCGAGCACACAGGAGCAAAGACAAGCAGTGCAGCTTGATGCGTAGTAAAAAAAATAATAAATAGACAACTGGTCGACCTCATTAGAAATAAAAACCCAAAAGATTAGATAGACAAACAAACAAACACATAAATGTGGAGAGAAGGGCAGTGCGCGCAGGAGCAAAGGTAAACAGCAGACAGACCTGAATCCTTATCTTTACAAGGTCGACCTCAGAACTTTGTTCAGTTTGTCTCGGTGACGGATAATGGAAGGAAGGGCAGGCAACTGGTCGACTTCATTTAAATAAACAAATAAAAATAATTTAAACTCTCAGGAATAGATAAATAATAAAAAAATTTGTAAAGTGGAGAAAGCGAGAGCGCGCGAATGCACTCAAGCAAACACAAACAGCACAGCACGATGCGTATTTTTTTAAATTGACAAAATTAATCAAAAATAAATCAAAAATAAAAATAAGTGGAAAAGGCGAGAGTGCGCGAGCACACAGGAGCAAAGACAAGCAGCGCAGCTTGATGCGTAGTAAAAAAAATAATAAATAGACAACTGGTCGACCTCATTAGAAATAAAAACCCAAAAGATTAGATAGACAAACAAACAAACACATAAATGTGGAGAGAAGGGCAGTGCGCGCAGGAGCAAAGGTAAACAGCAGACAGACCTGAATCCTTATCTTTACAAGGTCGACCTCAGAACTTTGTTCAGTTTGTCTCGGTGACGGATAATGGAAGGAAGGGTAGGCAACTGGTCGAATTCATTTAAATAAACAAATAAAAACTAAGATAAACTCTCAGGAATAGATAAATAATAACAAAAACATTCTAAAGTGGAGAAAGCGAGAGCGCGCGAATGCACTCAAGCAAACACAAACAGCACAGCACGATGCGTATTTTTTTTTTAAATTGAGAAAATAAATCAAAAATAAAAATAAGTGGAAAAGGCGAGTGTGCGCGAGCACACAGGAGCAAAGACAAGCAGCGCAGCTTGATGCGTAGTAAAAAAAATAATAAATAGACAACAGGTCGACCTCAATAGAAATAAAAACCCAAAAGATTAGATAGACACAGAAACAAACACATAAATGTGGAGAGAAGGGCAGTGCGCGCAGGAGCAAAGGTAAAGAGCAGACAGACCTGAATCCTTATCTATACAAGGTCGATCTCAGAACTTTGTTCAGTTTGTCTCGGTGACGGATAATGGAAGGAAGGGCAGGCAACTGGTCGACTTCATTTAAATAAACAAATAAAAAATAAGATAAACTCTCAGGAATAGATGAATAATAACAAAAAAATTGTAAAGTGGGGAAGCGAGAGCGCGCGAATGCACTCAAGCAAACACAAACAGCACAGCACGATGCGTATTTTTTTTAAATTGACAAAATAAATCAAAAATAAAAATAAGTGGATAAGGCGAGAGTGCGCGAGCACACAGGAGCAAAGACAAGCAGCGCAGCTTGATGGGTAGTAAAAAAAAAATAATAAATAGACAACTGGTCGACCTCATTAGAAATAAAAACCCAAAAGATTAGATAGACAAACAAACAAACACATAAATGTGGGAGAAGGGCAGTGCGCGCAGGAGCAAAGGTAAACAGCAGACAGACCTGAATCCTTATCTTTACAAGGTCGACCTCAGAACTTTGTTCAGTTTGTCTCGGTGACGGATAATGGAAGGAAGGGTAGGCAACTGGTCGACTTCATTTAAATAAACAAATAAAAAATAAGATAAACTCTCAGGAATAGATAAATAATAACAAAAACATTGTAAAGTGGAGAAAGCGAGAGCGCGCGAATGCACTCAAGCAAACACAAACAGCACAGCACGATGCGTATTTTTTTTTAAATTGTCAAAATAAATAAAAAATAAATCAAAAATAAAAATAAGTGGAAAAGGCGAGAGTGCGCGAGCACACAGGAGCAAAGACAAGTAGTGCAGCTTGATGCGTAGTAAAAAAAATAATAAATAGACAACTGGTCGACCTCATTAGAAATAAAAACCCAAAAGATTAGATAGACAAACAAACAAACACATAAATGTGGAGAGAAGGGCAGTGCGCGCAGGAGCAAAGGTAAACATCAGACAGACCTGAATCCTTATCTTTACAAGGTCGACCTCAGAACTTTGTTCAGTTTGTCTCGGTGACGGATAATGGAAGGAAGGGCAGGCAACTGGTCGACTTCATTTAAATAAACAAATAAAAATAATTTAAACTCTCAGGAATAGATAAATAATAAAAAAATTTGTAAAGTGGAGAAAGCGAGAGCGCGCGAATGCACTCAAGCAAACACAAACAGCACAGCACGATGCATATTTTTTTTTAAATTGACAAAATAAATCAAAAATAAATCAAAAATAAAAATAAGTGGAAAAGGCGAGAGTGCGCCAGCACACAGGAGCAAAGACAAGCAGCGCAGCTTGATGCGTAGTAAAAAAAATAATAAATAGACAACTGGTCGACCTCATTAGAAATAAAAACCAAAAGATTAGATAGACAAACAAACAAACACATAAATGTGGAGAGAAGGGCAGTGCGCGCAGGAGCAAAGGTAAACAGCAGACAGACCTGAATCCTTATCTTTACAAGGTCGACCTCACAACTTTGTTCAGTTTGTCTCGGTGACGGATAATGGAAGGAAGGGCAGGCAACTGGTCGACTTCATTAAAATAAACAAATAAAAAATAAGATAAACTCTCAGGAATAGATAAATAATAAAAAAATTTGTAAAGTGGAGAAAGCAAGAGCGCGCGAATGCACTCAAGCAAACACAAACAGCACAGCACGATGCGTATTTTTTTTTAAATTGACAAAATAAATCAAAAATAAATCAAAAATAAAAATAAGTGGAAAAGGCGAGAGTGCGCGAGCACACAGGAGCAAAGACAAGCAGCGCAGCTTGATGCGTAGTAAAAAAAATAATAAATAGACAAACTGGTCGACCTCATTAGAAATAAAAACCCAAAAGATTAGATAGACAAACAAACAAACACATAAATGTGGAGAGAAGGGCAGTGCGCGGAGGAGCAACGGTAAACAGCAGACAGACCTGAATCCTTATCTTTACAAGTTCGACCTCAGAACTTTGTTCAGTTGTCTCGGTGACGGATAGTGGAAGGAAGGGCAGGCAACTGGTCGACTTCATTTAAATAAACAAATAAAAATAAGATAAAATCTCAGGAATAGATAAATAATAACAAAAAAAATTGTAAAGTGGAGAATGCGAGAGCGCGCGAATGCACTCAAGCAAACACTAACAGCACAGCACGATGCGTATTTTTTTTAATTGACAAAATAAATCAAAAATAAATCAAAAATAAAAATAAGTGGAAAAGGCGAGAGTGCGCGAGCACACAGGAGCAAAGACAAGCAGCGCAGCTTGATGCGTAGTAAAAAAAATAGTAAATAGACTACTGGTAGACCTCATTAGAAATAAAAACCCAAAAGATTAGATAGACAAACAAACAAACACATAAATGTGGAGAGAGGGCAGTGCGCGCAGGAGCAAAGGTAAACAGCAGACAGACCTGAATCCTTATCTTTACAAGGTCGACCTCACAACTTTGTTCAGTTTGTCTCGGTGACGGATAATGGAAGGAAGGGCAGGCAACTGGTCGACTTCATTTAAATAAACAAATAAAAAATAAGATAAACTCTCAGGAATAGATAAATAATTACAAAAACATTGTAAATGGAGAAAGCGAGAGCGCGCAAATGCACTCCAGCAAACACAAACAGCACAGCACGAAGCGTATTTTTTTTAAATTGACAAAATAAATCAAAAATAAATCAAAAATAAAAATAAGTGGAAAAGGCGAGAGTGCGCGAGCACACACGAGCAAAGACAAGCAGCGCAGCTTGATGCGTAGTAAAAAAATAATAAATAGACAACTGGTCGACCTCATTAGAAATAAAAACCCAAAAGATTAGATAGACAAACAAACAAACACATAAATGTGGAGAGAAGGGCAGTGCGCGCAGGAGCAAAGGTAAACAGCAGACAGACCTGAATCCTTATCTTTACAAGGTCGACCTCAGAACTTTGTTCAGTTTGTCTCGGTGACGGATAATGAAGGGAAGGGCAGGCAACTGGTCGACTTCATTTAAATAAACAAATAAAAATAATTTAAACTCTCAGGAATAGATAAATAATAAAAAAAATTTGTAAAGTGGAGAAAGCGAGAGCGCGCGAATGCACTCAAGCAAACACAAACAGCACAGCACGATGCGTATTTTTTTTTAAATTGGACAAAATTAATCAAAAATAAATCAAAAATAAAAATAAGTGGAAAAGGCGAGGAGTGCGCGAGCACACAGGAGCAAAGACAAGCAGCGCAGCTTGATGCGTAGTAAAAAAAATAATAAATAGACAATTGGTCGACCTCATTAGAAATAAAAACCCAAAAGATTAGATAGACAAACAAACAAACACATAAATGTGGAGAGAAGGGCAGTGCGCGCAGGAGCAAAGGTAAACAGCAGACAGACCTGAATCCTTATCTTTACAAGGTCGACCTCAGAACTTTGTTCAGTTTGTCTCGGTGACGGATAATGGAAGGAAGGGTAGGCAACTGGTCGACTTCATTTAAATAAACAAATAAAAACTAAGATAAACTCTCAGGAATAGATAAATAATAACAAAAACATTCTAAAGTGGAGAAAGCGAGAGAGCGCGAATGCACTCAAGCAAACACAAACAGCACAGCACGATGCGTATTTTTTTTTTTAATTGAGAAAATAAATCAAAAATAAAAATAAGTGGAAAAGGCGAGTGTGCGCGAGCACACAGGAGCAAAGACAAGCAGCGCAGCTTGATGCGTAGTAAAAAAAATAATAAATAGACAACAGGTCGACCTCAATAGAAATAAAAACCCAAAAGGATTAGATAGACACAGAAACAAACACATAAATGTGGAGAGAAGGGCAGTGCGCTCAGGAGCAAAGGTAAAGAGCAGACAGACCTGAATCCTTATCTTTACAAGGTCGATCTCAGAACTTTGTTCAGTTTGTCTCGGTGACGGATAATGGAAGGAAGGGCAGGCAACTGGTCGACTTCATTTAAATAAACAAATAAAAAATAAGATAAACTCTCAGGAATAGATGAATAATAACAAAAAAATTGTAAAGTGGGGAAGCGAGAGCGCGCGAATGCACTCAAGCAAACACAAACAGCACAGCACGATGCGTATTTTTTTTAAATTGATAAAATAAATCAAAAATAAAAATAAGTGGAAAAGGCGAGAGTGCGCGAGCACACAGGAGCAAAGACAAGCAGCGCAGCTTGATGGGGTAGTAAAAAAAAATAATAAATAGACAAACTGGTCGACCTCATTAGAAATAAAAACCCAAAAGATTAGATAGACAAACAAACAAACACATAAATGTGGGAGAAGGGGCAGTGCGCGCAGGAGCAAAGGTAAACAGCAGACAGACCTGAATCCTTATCTTTACAAGGTCGACCTCAAACTTTGTTCAGTTTCTCTCGGTGACGGATAATGGAAGGAAGGGCAGGCAACTGGTCGACTTCATTTAAATAAACAAATAAAAAATAAGATAAACTCTCAGGAATAGATAAATAATAACAAAAAATTGTAAAGTGGAGAAAGCGAGAGCGCGCGAATGCACTCAAGCAAACACAAACAGCACAGCACGATGCGTATTTTTTTAAAAATTGACAAAATAAATCAAAAAGAATTCAAAAATAAAAATAAGTGGAAAAGGCGAGAGTGCACGAGCACACAGGAGCAAATACAAGCAGCGCAGTTTGATGCGTAGTAAAGAAAATAATAAATAGACAACTGGTCGACCTCATTAGAAATAAAAACCCAAAAGATTAGATAGACAAACAAACAAACACATAAATGTGGAGAGAAGGGCATTGCGCGCAGGAGCAAAGGTAAACAGCAGACAGACCTGAATCCTTATCTTTACAAGGCCGACCTCAGAACTTTGTTCAGTTTGTCTCGGTGACCGGATAATGGAAGGAAGGGTAGGCAACTGGTCGACTTCATTTAAATAAACAAATAAAAATAAGATAAACCTCAGGAATAGATAAAATAATAACAAAAACATTGTAAAGTGGAGAAAGCGAGAGCGCGCGAATGCACTCAAGCAAACACAAACAGCACAGCACGATGCGTATTTTTTTTAAATTGTCAAAATAAATAAAAAATAAATCAAAAATAAAAATAAGTGGAAAAGGCGAGGAGTGCGCGAGCACACAGGAGCAAAGACAAGCAGTGCAGCTTGATGCGTAGTAAAAAAAAATAATAAATAGACAACTGGTCGACCTCATTAGAAATAAAAACCCAAAAGATTAGATAGACAAACAAACAAACACATAAATGTGGAGAGAAGGGCAGTGCGCGCAGGAGCAAAGGTAAACAGCAGACAGACCTGAATCCTTATCTTTACAAGGTCGACCTCAGAACTTTGTTCAGTTTGTCTCGGTGACGGATAATGGAAGGAAGGGCAGGCAACTGGTCGACTTCATTTAAATAAACAAATAAAAATAATTTAAACTCTCAGGAATAGATAAATAATAAAAAAAATTTGTAAAGTGGAGAAAGCGAGAGCGCGGCGAATGCACTCAAGCAAACACAAACAGCACAGCACGATGCGTATTTTTTTTAAATTGACAAAATTAATCAAAAATAAATCAAAAATAAAAATAAGTGGAAAAGGCGAGAGTGCGCGAGCACACACGAGCAAAGACAAGCAGCGCAGCTTGATGCGTAGTAAAAAAAATAATAAATAGACAACTGGTCGACCCTCATTAGAAATAAAAACCCAAAAGATTAGATAGACAAACAAACAAACACATAAATGTGGAGAGAAGGGCAGTGCGCGCAGGAGCAAAGGTAAACAGCAGACAGACCTGAATCCTTATCTTTACAAGGTCGACCTCAGAACTTTGTTCAGTTTGTCTCGGTGACGGATAATGGAAGGAAGGGTAGGCAACTGGTCGAATTCATTTAAATAAACAAATAAAAAACTAAGATAAACTCTCAGGAATAGATAAATAATAACAAAAACATTCTAAAGTGGAGAAAGCGAGAGCGCGCGAATGCACTCAAGCAAACACAAACAGCACAGCACGATGCGTATTTTTTTTTTAAATTGAGAAAATAAATCAAAAATAAAAATAAGTGGAAAAGGCGAGTGTGCGCGAGCACACAGGAGCAAAGACAAGCAGCGCAGCTTGATGCGTAGTAAAAAAAATAATAAATAGACAACAGGTCGACCTCAATAGAAATAAAAAACCCAAAAGATTAGATAGACACAGAAACAAACACATAAATGTGGAGAGAAGGGCAGTGCGCGCAGGAGCAAAGGTAAAGAGCAGACAGACCCTGAATCCTTATCTATACAAGGTCGATCTCAGAACTTTGTTCAGTTTTGTCTCGGTGACGGATAATGGAAGGAAGGGCAGGCAACTGGTCGACTTCATTTAAATAAACAAATAAAAAATAAGATAAACTCTCAGGAATAGATGAATAATAACAAAAAAATTGTAAAGTGGGGAAGCGAGAGCGCGCGAATGCACTCAAGCAAACACAAACAGCACAGCACGATGCGTATTTTTTTTAAATTGACAAAATAAATCAAAAATAAAAATAAGTGGAAAAGGCGAGAGTGCGCGAGCACACAGGAGCAAAGACAAGCAGCGCAGCTTGATGGGTAGTAAAAAAAAAAATAATAAATAGACAACTGGTCGACCTCATTAGAAATAAAAACCCAAAAGATTAGATAGACAAACAAACAAACACATAAATGTGGGAGAAGGGCAGTGCGCGCAGGAGCAAAGGTAAACAGCAGACAGACCTGAATCCTTATCTTTACAAGGTCGACCTCAGAACTTTGTTCAGTTTGTCTCGGTGACGGATAATGGAAGGAAGGGTAGGCAACTGGTCGGACTTCATTTAAATAAAACAAATAAAAAATAAGATAAACTCTCAGGAATAGATAAATAATAACAAAAACATTGTAAAGTGGAGAAAGCGAGAGCGCGCGAATGCACTCAAGCAAACACAAACAGCACAGCACGATGCGTATTTTTTTTTAAATTGTCAAAATAAAATAAAAAATAAATCAAAAATAAAAATAAGTGGAAAAGGCGAGAGTGCGCGAGCACACAGGAGCAAAGACAAGTAGTGCAGCTTGATGCGTAGTAAAAAAAATAATAAATAGACAACTGGTCGACCTCATTAGAAATAAAAACCCAAAAGATTAGATAGACAAACAAACAAACACATAAATGTGGAGAGAAGGGCAGTGCGCGCAGGAGCAAAGGTAAACATCAGACAGACCTGAATCCTTATCTTTACAAGGTCGACCTCAGAACTTTGTTCAGTTTGTCTCGGTGACGGATAATGGAAGGAAGGGCAGGCAACTGGTTGACTTCATTTAAATAAACAAATAAAAATTATGTTAAACTCTCAGGAATAGATAAATAATAACAAAAAAATTGTAAAGTGGAGAAAGCGAGAGCGCGCGAATGCACTCAAGCAAACACAAACAGCACAACACGATGCGTATTTTTTTTTTAAATTGACAAAATAAATCAAAAATAAAAATAAGTGGAAAAGGCGAGAGTGCGCTTGCACACAGGAGCAAAGACAAGCAGCGCAGCTTGATGCGTAGTAAAAAAAAATAATAAATAGACAACTGGTCGACCCTCATTAGAAATAAAAACCCAAAAGATTAGATAGACAAACAAACAAACACATAAATGTGGAGAGAAGGGCAGTGCGCGCAGGAGCAAA